>NC_136060.1:498788385-498897632 GCF_964261635.1 Lissotriton helveticus
TAGGCCAGGTGTGTCCGCCATAGGCCAGGTGTGTCCGCCATAGGTCAGGTGTGTCCATCATAGGCCAGGTGTGTCCGCCATAGGACAGGTGTGTCCGTCATAGGCCAGGTGTGTCTGCCATAGGCCAGGTGTGTCCGCCATAGGACAGGTGTGTCCATCATAGGCCAGGTGTGCCCACCATAGACCAGGTGTGTCCATCATAGGCCAGGTGTGCCCGCCATAGGTCAGGTGTGTCCGCCATAGGCCAGGTGTGTCCGCCATAGGCCCGGTGTGTGCGCCATAGGTCATGTGTGTCTGCCATAGGCCCGGTGTGTCCGCCATAGGCCAGGTGTGTCCGCCATAGGCCAGGTGTGTCCGCCATAGGTCAGGTGTGTCCATCATAGGCCAGGTGTGTCCGCCATTGGACAGGTGTTGGACCCGGCCTCGTGGCATGGTCCTACCCCTCCCGCATGGTGGGCCCAGAACGACATAGGCCCTCCACCGAGCCTCGGGCGACCCCTTTTGCCCGACCCTGCACGCCCCAACACTGCCGGTCCGGTTACCATCCCGGACCCCCACTACCGGCCTGGCCCCATCTTGGGCCCATCACGTCCTGAGCACGAGGCCTCGCCCGACTCCATCTTGGGCCCACCACGTCACAAACACGTGGCCTCGGACCCGGCCCAGGCCCCAGCGAAGCCCCGACATCAAGGCACCAGGATCCACTCAGATGGTCGAGTGGCCACTCGACAGATCCCGGAGGAAGAGGAGTTTCGATGGCCCTCCAGCCGTCCCCGGACGCCTGGTATCGATCGCCCTCCGGCCTCCCTGGGCGCTGGGCTCCACCCCCCTGCTGGGTGTCTGGACACCATCATCCCGGCCCTCTGGCCCACAGGCGTGAGGGTCCGGACATCAAAGGACCCCAGTCCTATATCTGGGCCGGCCCCGGAGTAGGACAGTAGTTGCATCCTGGACTGGAAAGCCCTGCTGACGCTGTCACGGCCGACACCAGAAGAACTCATTTTCTTGTAACCTGAAGCTACCCTGAGAGCCTGCTGGCGCTGCCGCGGCCCATCTCTGCTGAACCATCTTGAGAGCCTGCTGGCGCTGCCGCGGCCCATCTTCGCTGAAACCATCTTGAGAGTCTGCTGGCGCTGCCGCGGCCCATCTTCGCCGAAACCACCTCAAGGCCTGCTGACGCTGCCGCGCCTTCTCATCGTTAACGACCCCTTGTCGAGTCCTGCTGGCGCTACCGCGGCTCGACTTCTCGGAACCACCGGCTCGAGGATTGAGAGCTGTGCGCAGGGTATCCCTTCCTGCACCCACATTGAGACTGTCCCGCTACCCTACCCCTTTTACAAGACTCTACAGATCCCTCGATCTGCCTGTACATACCGCGGAGAATCAGCAACCTTTATCCCTGATAAAGCTTAAGAACTTAACCTCTTGTGTGGTGTCCGTTTGTAGTGTTGTGGTTACTCTGCTGTACGATCCTCGGAGAGGACCCTCACCCAGGAGGCCTCTCGATAACGCTCGGCTACTTCTCGACGGAGAGGTGGACCTAGGGGTGGTCAGTCAGACATCTTCTGCCTCCCCCGGGATCGCCTTTCTAACAGTGGTGGCAAGCGACGGGATCCGAGCCGACGCAGATCGTACAGAGAGTGATTCACTCACTACCAAGAAAAACACACCGCGACCATGACTACGCAAGAAACGAGACCGACTACGGAATTCCAGAAAGAGAAAATGGAAGACTACAGTCACAAGGAATTAAAACAATTCTGCAAAGACCTGGGCATCGCTACCACTGGCCTAAGCACCAAGAAAGACTTTAAATCGGCCCTACAAGCATATGTGGACGCCGGTGACACGCCACCCCAGAATGAGGACAACCCGGGCCCGAACGGAAGCCCGGAGACCGAAACGACCCCAGTGGGGGAGAGACCCACCCATCCAGGCACGGGCCCCCACGAAGACGCCCAAGAACAAGAGAGGAACCGGCTCCACGAATTGGAGTTCGCCCGACTCCGGCTGGATGGAGAACTGCAGCTGGCGGAAAGGAAAATAGCCCTCGAGCAACTACGGCTAGAAGGAGATCTGGAGGAGAAACGAAGACAAAGAGACCTCGAGGAAAAGAGACTCATGCTCGAGCATGAGCGCGGCTTAAAGGAACTAGAACTCAAGGCCAAGACAAACGAGACCAGCACCTCCGGGGGCAAGACCTCGCCCCCGCCGGTGGACACGAAGGTGCACATACCCAAGGATGTCGTCAAAGAGTACTACAAGAACGACGACATCCAACAGTGGTTCAAGGCCTATGAAGTAGCCATGACCGCCCATCGAGTACCCCTCAAGGACTGGGGCGCCGGCCTGTGTGGGAAGTTCGTCAACGAAGGGAGGGACGCTCTGCTAGAGCTTCCCGATGCCGAAATGACCTCCTACGAACACATGAAAGCCGCTCTCCTCACTCGCTACGGACTCACCCCTGAAATGTACCGGCAGCGATTCCGAGACTGTAAAAAAATCCCCGGTACCACTTGGGTGGAGTACGTGAACTTTTTCAGCAGAGCCTTCGAGGGGTGGATCAAAGGCAGCCAGGTCACCACCTAACAGCAGTTGGTCGACCTCATTATATGGGAACATCTTTCCAACAACTACTTCATCGAACTCCGGCAGCACCTCCTTGACAGCAAACTGACTGAGCCCCGAAAACTCGCTGTCGAGGCGGATAGATGGGTGAGCACCCGAGTCCCACGAAGCCCGATGGGAGACTACGGCCAGGGATCCCCGGGGAACCACCGACCACGAGGCGGCGGAGGAGGCCAGAACAGGGGCCGAGACGCCCCCACGGGGTCCTCCCCTACCTCCACTTTGCCATCCCTGGGCCGAAGGGGGGTCCCCCCAGCAAGACCGGGGCCCCGCCCGAATGTTACGTGCCACCGATGCCAGCGACAGGGTCATTATGCGAATGACCCCCTCTGCCCGATGAACCAGCGGTCCGGCACCACCGGTCCCTCGAACCGCCAGATCGCGGCCGCCGTCCTGGGTACAGAAGGAGGCGAGGAAGAAGACAACGACCCCGAGCAGGCCGAGTGGGAGCCCGCAGCTATGATCTTAGCATGCCTGGGTGATCGAGACATGATCCCCCGAGACCCGACCCCCGACAATACACAGAAATACCGCCAATGGGTCACCATCAATGGACGCCGGGCCGAAGCCCTCCGTGACACTGGAGCCAGCGTGACGGCGGTCTGCTGCCACTTGGTGACCCCAGAACAAATTCTCCCCAATGTCCTGTGCCCGGTGCGGACGGCGGACAACTCCGAGAGTTTATGCCAGATGGCCCGTATCCCCTTCGAATGGGGAGGGGTGTCGGGTATGCTGAAGGTGACCGTCCGGGACGATGCCCCCGTGGACTGCCTCCTCGGGAACGACCTGGAAAGTTCCCCCATGGCCAGCGTCGAGCGGAGAGAGCATCTGGGGATGCTAGGCCTTCCAGAGTGGGTCTGTGCGACCACCCGCTCCATGTCCGCCCGAACCTCCGCCCCAACGGAGGATGCCCCGACCGAGGAACCAGAGTGGCCCGCACCTCCACCGGCCGCCGTCCCCGAGGACGCCGACCCTGAACCCGGCCCCCAGGGGCCCAGCCATGAAGACCTCACCGAGCTCGGCCACCTTCCAGAAATAGCTCAATGGTGCCAAGAAGGTGGCCCCACCCGCGAACAATTCTGGCAGGAACAGAAAACCTGTCCCTCCCTCGAGGGAATCCGAAAACAAGCCGCCACTCAAGCCGCTGGAGACTCCTCGGGGTCCCACTGGGTCTATTGGGACCACGACCTTCTCTACAGCGAGCAAAAGATTGCCGAACTAGGGGCCAGCCGGGTGCTGGTCGTTCCCCTCCGATTCAGAGACTTCCTCTTGAACTTGGCACATGACGTGCCCCTCGCCGGGCACCTGGGGCAGGACAAAACTTACAGCCGCCTGGTGACCCATTTCTACTGGCCGGAAATGCACAACGATGTGCATAATCACTGCCGATCCTGTCCGACTTGTCAAGCCAGCTGGAAGAGCGGGGGAAAAGTCAAAGCTCCACTCCAGCCCTTTCCCGTGGTCACCACCCCCTTCGAGCGAGTAGGGATCGACATCGTGGGGCCCTTGGACCCCCGCACCTCTCAGGGGCACCGCTTCATCCTCGTTCTAGTAGACCATGCCACCCGCTATCCTGAAGCCATCCCCCTCCGAACCATCACGGCCCCCGTGGTGGGCCGAGCTCTAATGGGGATCTTCTCAAGAGTCGGCTTCCCCCGAGAGGTCGTGAGTGACCGGGGCACCAACTTTATATCCAAATATATGCGGTCCCTGTGGCAACAGTGCGGGGTCACATATAAGTTCACCACCCCGTATCATCCCCAAGGAAATGGACTTGTGGAGCGGTTTAACCGAACACTGAAGGGAATGATCAAAGGCCTAGAGGAGCCGCTACGACGCAAATGGGATGTCCTGCTGCCCTGCCTCCTGTTTGCATATCGAGAGGTACCCCAGAAGTCCCTGGGGTTCAGCCCCTTCGAACTGTTGTATGGGCACCCGGTCCGAGGCCCCCTCAGCCTGGTCAAGGAAGGCTGGGAGACGGCTGTCCGAGGTGCTCCACCGGATGTCTACCAGTACCTCCTGACACTCCGCAACCAGACTCGGAAGTTCCGGGAACTTGCCGAGGCCAACCTTGAGGCTAGTCAGGAGGAGATGAAACGCTGGTATGACCAGAACGCCTCGTCCATCGAATTCGAGCCGGGCCAGCAGGTCTGGGTCATGTCCCCGGTTGAACCTTGTGCCCTCCAGGACAAATGGACGGGGCCCTTCAAAGTGGTGGAGCGCAAGAGCCCCGTCACCTATCTAGTGGACATGGAGTCCCCCAGAAACCCCCTCCGGGTTCTACACGCTAACCGGCTCAAGCCGCACTTTGCCCGCACTGAACTAAGTCTGCTGGTAGCGACCGATGATGGAGCTGAAGACGACTCCGACCCACTACCAGATCTCATGAGCACCACCGAGAAAGACGGCTCCATCGAAGGGGTCAGGCTCTCCTCTACCCTGACCCCAGAACAGCACCAAGACTGCCGACAGCTGCTGGGGCAATTTGCAGATCTATTTTCCCTCACTCCTGGAGTCACCCGGTGGTATGTCCACGATGTGGACACCGGAGACAGCCCGCCTGTAAGACACCGAGCTTTCCGAGTGCCCGACCGAGTTCGGGCCTGCATTCAATCCGAAGCGGCCAAGATGCTAGCTCTGGGGGTAGTCGAACCCTCCGACAGTCCCTGGGCCAGTCCAGTTGTCCTGGTCCCTAAAGCCGCCGCCCCCGGCACACTCCCGGAGCTCCGGTTCTGTGTTGACTACCGGGGGCTGAATACAGTCACCAGGACCGACGCACATCCCATCCCCCGGGCGGATGAACTGATCAATCGCCTGGGGGCCGCAAAGTATCTCAGCACCTTCGACCTCACGGCTGGATATTGGCAGATCGGCCTCACCCCTGGAGCACAAGAGCGATCGGCCTTCTCGACCCCTGATGGCCACTACCATTTCAAGGTGATGCCCTTTGGCATGAAAAACGCCCCGGCCACCTTCCAGAGACTCGTGAATCGGGTGCTGGCCGGACTAGAGGAGTTCAGCGCCGCCTATCTAGACGACATTGCGGTGTACAGCCTCCACTGGGATGAGCACCTGACCCACCTCTGGGAGGTCCTGTCGGCCCTCCGACGTGCCGGACTGACAATAAAGGCCAGCAAGTGCCAGATAGGCCAGGGGTCCGTGACCTATCTAGGACACCAAGTGGGGAGCGGCCAGGTGGCTCCTCTCCAGCCAAAGATTGACGCCATCCGGGCCTGGGAGCCCCCGGTCACCCAAACAGCCGTCCGAGCCTTCCTGGGGCTCACAGGATATTATCGGCGCTTCATAAAGGACTATGGAAGCATTGTGGGGCCCCTCACAGAACTAACCTCCAAGAGACTTCCCCAAAAGGTACGCTGGACCCCCGAGTGCCAGGTTGCCTTCGACACACTAAAGACTGCTATGTGCACCGCCCCGGTGCTCCAAGCCCCCGACTACAGCCGAGAGTTTGTGGTCCAAACCAACGCCTCGGAGCACGGCATTGGGGCGGTCCTCTCCCAAGTAAACCCGGAGGGAGCCGACCTTCCCGTTGCCTTCATCAGTCGGCGGCTGCTCGCCAGAGAACAACGGTGGAGCACTATCGAGAGGGAAGCCTTCGCCGTCGTGTGGGCCTTAAAGAAGCTCCGGCCCTACCTCTTCGGCACCCACTTCCGAGTCCAGACCGACCACCGCCCCTGCGGTGGTTGATGCAGATGCGGGGAGAAAACCTGAAACTGTTGCGATGGTCCATCTCCCTGCAGGGGATGGACTTCACTGTGGAGCATCGCCCCGGCAACGACCACGCCAATGCTGACGGCCTGTCCCAATTCTTCCGCCTCGGCGAGGAGAACCCCCAAGAAGATTGGTGACTCTCCCACGCCTTCAGCTGGGAGGGACGCGTGTTGGACCCGGCCTCGTGGCGTGGTCCTACCCCTCCCGCATGGCGGGCCCAGAATGACATCGGCCCTCCACCGAGCCTCGGGCGGCCCCTTTTGCCCGACCCTGCACGCCCCAACACTGCCGGTCCAGTTACCATCCCGGACCACCACTACCGGCCTGGCCCCATCTTGGGCCCATCACGTCCTGAGCACGAGGCCTCGCCCGACTCCATCATGGGCCCACCACGTCACGAACACGTGGCCCCGGCCCCGGCCCAGGCCCCAGCGAAGCCCCGACATCAAGGCACCAGGATCCACCCAGGTGGTCGAGTGGCCACTCGACAGATCCCGGAGGAAGAGGAGTTTCGATGGCCCTCCAGCCGTCCCCGGACGCCTGGTATCGATCGCCCTCCGGCCTCCCTGGGCGCTGGCTCCACCCCCCTGCTGGGTGTCTGGACACCATCATCCCGGCCCTCTGGCCCACAGGCGCGAGGGTCCGGACATCAAAGGACCCCAGTCCTATATCTGGGCCGGCCTCGGAGTAGGACAGTAGTTGTATCCTGGACTGGAAAGCCCTGCTGACACTGTCACGGCCGACGCCAGAAGAACTCATTTTCTTGTAACCTGAAGCTACTCTGAGAGCCTGCTGGCGCTGCCGTGGCCCATCTCTGCTGAACCATCTTGAGAGCCTGCTGGCGCTGCCGCGGCCCATCTTCGCTGAAACCATCTTGAGAGCCTGCTGGCGCTGCCGCGGCCCATCTTCGCCGAAAACACCTCGAGGCCTGCTGGCGCTGCCGCGGCCTTCTCACCGTTAACGACCCCTTGTCGAGTCCTGCTGGCGCTACCGCGGCTCGACCTCTTGGAACCACCGGCTCGAGGATTGAGAGCTGTGGCAAGGGTATCCCTTCCTGCACCCATATTGAGACTGTCCCGCTACCCTACCCCTTTTACGAGACTCTACAGATCCCTCGATCTGCCTGTACATACCGCGGAGAATCAGCAACCTTTATCCCTGATAAAGCTTGAGAACTTAACCTCTTGTGTGGTGTCCGTTTGTAGTGTTGTGGTTACTCTGCTGTATGATCCTCGGAGAGGACCCTCACCCAGGAGGCCTCTCGATAACGCTCGGCTACTTCTCGACGGAGAGGTGGACCTAGGGGTGATCAGTCAGACATCTTCTGCCTCCCCTTATGCCTTTCTAACAACAGGTGTGTCCGCCATAGGCCAGGTGTGTCCGCCATAGGCCAGGTGTGTCCGCCATAGGACAGGTGTGTCCATCATAGGCCAGGTGTGCCCACCATAGACCAGGTGTGTCCATCATAGGCCAGGTGTGCCCGCCATAGGCCAGGTGTGTCCGCCATAGGCCAGGTGTGTCCGCCATAGGCCCGGTGTGTCCGCCATAGGCCAGGTGTGTCCGCCATAGGCCCGGTGTGTCCGCCATAGGCCAGGTGTGTCCGCCATAGGCCAGCTGTGTCCGCCATAGGCCAGGTGTGTCCGCCATAGGTCAGGTGTGTCCATCATAGGCCAGGTGTGCCCGCCATAGGCCAGGTGTGCCTGCCATAGGCCAGGTGTGTCCGCCATAGGCCAGGTGTGTCCGCCATAGGCCAGGTGTGCCCGCCATAGGACAGGTGTGTCCATCATAGGCCAGGTGTGTCTGCCATAGGTCAGGTGTTTCCATCATAGGCCAGGTGTGTCCGCCATAGGACAGGTGTGTCCGTCATAGGCCAGGTGTGTCCGCCATAGGCCAGGTGTGTCCGCCATAGGTCAGGTGTGTCCATCATAGGCCAGGTGTGTCCGCCGTAGGTCAGGTGTGTCCATCATAGGCCAGGTGTGTCCGCCATAGGACAGGTGTGTCCGCCATAGGCCAGGTGTGTCCGCCATAGGCCAGGTGTGTCCGCCATAGGTCAGGTGTGTCCATCATAGGCCAGGTGTGTCCGCCATAGGACAGGTGTGTCCGTCATAGGCCAAGTGTGTCTGCCATAGGCCAGGTGTGTCCGCCATAGGACAGGTGTGTCCATCATAGGCCAGGTGTGCCCACCATAGACCAGGTGTGTCCATCATAGGCCAGGTGTGCCCGCCATAGGCCAGGTGTGTCCACCATAGGCCAGGTGTGCCCGCCATAGGCCAGGTGTGTCCGCCATAGGCCAGGTGTGTCCGCCATAGGCCAGGTGTGTCCGCCATAGGCCCGGTGTGTCCGCCATAGGCCAGGTGTGTCCACCATAGGCCAGGTGTGTCCGCCATAGGCCAGGTGTGTCCGCCATAGGCCAGGTGTGCCCGCCATAGGCCAGGTGTGTCCACCATAGGCCAGGTGTGTCCCCCATAGGCCAGGTGTGCCCGCCATAGGCCAGGTGTGTCTGCCATAGGCCAGGTGTGTCCGCCATAGGACTTATAACTGTTTTTAATGGATATTTCTATGAAGATTCTTTCAATGTAACATTAACTGTTTTTATTCTGATGTACTGTGTTTTTTTAAATAATAAAATAAATAAATAAACTTTGCAATGACAAGAGCACAGTACGCAAGTGAAATACCAAAACCAGGCTAAAGTTGTGAAAAAAAGTACATGTAGTACAGGTACATTGGTAATACCAGACAGTCATATACAATATTGGTTTCTGATGAATACAGGAACGCTAAGGAAGGTTTGCATAGTGTTATTGCAAAACATGAGCTGTCTGTGGAGATGTCAACAGCGTTTCGACTCTGTAGGAAGTATAATAGGGCATCATCAGGACTGGGGGTGACCTGGGGAATGGTTTAACTTGCAAAGTAGTGAATTACCAGGAGACGAGGCCCCGTGTACAATTAATCAGTACCACTGGAAAGTGTGCCGCAAAATAAAATAAAAATAATACTCACAGGGCACAAGCCGTTGAAAACGATTGTACTTTAAGACAGTCCTCAGACCCTGACTTTGAAAATGTGCTCTGGTTTTAGTGTTTGATTAAACCAACTGTTCCTGTTTTGGCAAACACCTCTTGTCTTTGTTTTTTCTAGGTAAATTCATATTCGAGCAACACTCACAACAACAGTTCTTTGATGGAGCGGGAGTTGGAAAGGCGAGTGGTTACAGGATAAATCTCGAGCATTGATCTGAGGAGACACACTGAGGGGTGTATTTACAATAAAGTGGCAAAACGTGTCATTAAGCCAAGAAGGCTATCAACACACTTTGTCACTTTAGAAGCGCAGGGATGCACCATATTTACTAGAATATGGTGCAGCCCCGTGTTTCCCCCTGCGCTGGGACTAAATTTAGCAGCCTAGCAACAACTCAGGCTCCCTTGCACCATAGTGCCCGTGTTGAGGGGAAGACTGTTTAAGTGCAGGAAGGGAAACATTCCTGCACATAAACAATCTTTAAATGCTGTTTTGTAACTTATATGTGTGCTGCTTCCTGCTGTACATTAGCAATCAAAGGCAATTTGTTGAGTCTATGCTTGCTGCACAAGGCAGTAAATATGGAAACAGCAAAAACAAGGAGAAATAATGCATTTCTCCTCGTTTCGCCTGTTTAAAACCAGGTTTTCCCTGGTCTTAATTTTGACGCTGCCTCCTATTTATGCTGGCCTTGTAAGTAGAGGGAGGCATCAACATCAATGGGTGTTGCGAGGTGGGACGCCCAGTAAAACACCCATTGCACACACCTTTTACGCTAAATACAGTGTGAAAGGGTGACTTATTTACAAGGCAGCGTTAAGCCACATTAATTGGCTTAACTCTGCCTTGTAAATAAGGTGAGGCCCCTATCGCCACTGAAAGTGACGCTGTGGTGGCGATAGGGGCTTGTAAATATGCCCATGATTTCTTTGTCCAATCAAAAGCACCCACTTCTTATATGATAGACTTTTAGCAACATATTCCCCAGGCAGGGAGGGGGGCACAGACCTGAGGACCAAGGGGGCTCCTGTCTAAGAAACAACACTTCCATTTTGGAGAGGTTAAACCTTAGGAAGTTAACATTCATTCAATAAAATAAACTACCATGTATCAATTTTTTAGGTCTCGCTGAACCAACGCGCAAGCGTTGTTCAGCGAGAGTATAGAAAGGGCTCCCAAAAATGCTCCCAAAGTGCAGATCGGACACAGTTCATGTGCACCGGGCGCGCACACACCATCTGTCCGCCTGCAGCCTGGAGCAATTTCGCGGCCGCTTTGATGTTCTCAGTGAGCCGCTCGGCCACGGAGAACATTAAAGCGGCCGCGAAAGTGCTCACCATTTGACACCCTCTCCCCAGTTCTTGTTCACTTTTCCTCTCAAACAGTGCGACGACTTCTGCAGACCAACTTTTCCTTTATTCTTCTGCTCTAATATTGGTTAGTTACTTCTGGTGTATCGCAGTGCTGTGAAACAATATGGACGTGTGATAGGCACCTTTTTGTTCTAGGAAAAAAATTCACTTGTTTTACAAGTTGAGGTGAATTATATTTCTTGTTTTTCCCATAGCTGCCAAGGTTTCAAACTGCTATGTGTGACATTTTCATAATTTCGGTGTAATTATGAGTGACATTTCAACAACTATGAGTGACACTTTCTTACGAGCAAAATCAAGCAATTTAAACGAGTGCGATTTACCACCCTTTAACAGTGACCTTCAAGTCTCCATTACCACTCTCTTACATGCTTTTGTTTTGTTTTATAGCGCTACTCTTACCATTGTAGTGTGTCAGAGCCCTTTACATCACAACAGAAACAATGAATCCTAAGTGTATAAATCAGTGTATAGCAAATGTTACATAAGAGGTGTAGGAAAGGAGTCATAGGGCATTCATATTGGGCATAGTTTGAGTGCTTGTTGTGAGAAGCGCAAACTCAGAATTTAAAATGAAATGTACCATTGTGGCTGGGGGTTGTCTTTACTAATAAGAATGGATTTCTACTCAAACTAACCATTTTTTGCATTATTAGGATAATGAAAAACTGTGAGAGAAATCAAATCTAACCTATACCTTGGAGTTTCCACACAGCTCTCTGATGAGGGTTAATAGTTCACTGTTCAATATGAAGATTTTAATTTATAAATTGCAACTAATAAATGGATCTCTCAGACAAAAGCAGTAACCCACTGAACTATTTACATTATATGCATTTCTGTGATCTGCATGGTGCACATGCTTTGCAGCAGGCATATTAACCCTCTGCGTTACTTATAGGTCAAAACGTCCACTAGAGAAAACTCAATCGATCCCCAGCATGTCCGTTAGTCACCAGAGTTCTCTTGAAATTTTGTATTGTTGCCTAAAACTTGCTGGGGGCAGGAAACCTGTCTAGTGCCATTGGAATGTGGCAGACACATCGACGGGCGTGGGATATTAGGTGACACGAGTTCGGTGATCGTCACTAAGGCCAGTAAATGTGCAAAAGGAGGTGTGTACATTACCACCGATCTGGAAGAAGGCCTGGGTGGCCTGTGGGGATGAGTCTGCAATACCATGAGGGAAACTGGTCACCTCAAAAGGGCCATTCAGGTGAGCATAGAACAGCTGTGCACACCGATCATGTGACAACGTAGGTGCGTAAACCAAACATTGCTCCATTTGTGTAATTTGGACTAGGGGCAGGGTTGTTTAAATGACGCGACCCTGTGCAATGTAGTGCATTTGTTGCTGCGCTGAACCCCTTTGGATCTGTACCCCAATGAGGGAGTCTGCATCCTTCTACCAATGCCAGCGCTCCTTGGATCCCATCTGAAGTTAGAGAGGCTATGGGTGAATTCCATATGGGAGTATACTGTTGGGCCTCACACCTTCGATACCCTCCATCTTCCTTTCACTTAACTGCTGCTCTCCGCACACGTCTAATCTTAGTGACAGTTTTTCATGCTGCTCAGCATCTCTCAAGCTTCTCATAGAGTAATTAATACTTATTACAGCCAAGCGTCTCCCGGACTCATACAAAGGAATACTATTAGTGGAAAAATAAAATATCTGTCATCTTTTCATAACAGCCCTCCCGAATCTCTTAATTTCAGGGCTCACTTTCAAGTCATGAAATCATGTTGACCTTTCTTCAGACCAGAACCCGGTTATATTGATTTATTGCATTGGACTTGCAAGACTGGAGGGCTGCGTAGGCTACGCAGCCTGACCATTGATACCCCTATGAATGGTGCTTCTCTTGGCGTTAGTCTTGATATTCGTAGGGGTAGGATCCATGTGTCTTTGCTCTTTGTGAAAGAAAGATACAGTGTGTGTAAATGCTCCTTGTCACTCTGCTCCCTGTTGTGACCCTTGTGCAAATGGCATTGATCGAAAGCAAGTGCTTATGTGCCTTCTTCTCTGCATTGCCGCGAAATGATGAAGTGTGCGTAGAGATGCCGCTCTACGACGATTGATGCACCATCTGTATGCCAGTTCCCGTCCCTCCATGTGCATACAGCGGGGATCAAGTGCCCCTCTCTGCGATCCCTGCTCCTTGGCGTCCATCTGAAGGCCGCGCTTCCCCTCATTTTATCAAATTTACACTCTTATCCAAGGATTAAGCACACTGACTTACATTTTTTGCAAGTGGAGCTGCAATTCGATTTCGTCCGCCTCGTGGCCGCAACAACTCCCGCATCCAAAGCCAGCCGCCCGGGCATGATTCAGACCGAGTCTGAGCAGTAGATTCGGGTTCCAGGCAACGGGCACTGCAGTCTGTGGGGTTCGGTCGGTTGCGGCGGCGGGGATCTGCCTTTTTATTTTATTTCAATTAAATTATTGACCTCAGAGATGTGCACTGACATTACTAGTGCTGTGCAGCCTTCACCCCACAACCACTCATGCAAGAGTGATGCCGCTCTCACCAACGTCATCTATCAGGAATAATCCCGCGTGCTAAGCCGGTAATATACCATTGTACGGCTGTACGCAGGTGCGTGCTATAAGGACCAATTAGTGCTGGGGGAGGTTGCCAGGTCAGCCTATGGTAATACAAGCAAAACACCATTCAATCAGGATGAACCATCAAAACGTTATAGCAGAACTCGCATAGGCTGCTGTGCCCCGTCTGCTTTGTGTTTCTGTAACCTAATAAAATATTACACTCTACCGACCACAAATATCGGTTATACAGTCAGCTTTTAAGTACGCTGATTTGCGTGACAATCATGTCACATGTGGTAATGCGGTAATGTAACCTAAAATGCGTTAGTGTCACACAGGATGTGTGACACTTGGCAGGGCTGTTTTCCTGTGTACCTAAGACTCTTAAAATAAGCTGTCTAGTAGCTTAATTACAACTATAGACGGCGAAGATAAGAGTTCTAATGTCAGCATATCCTGCTGGGCACACTGTGTGATCTTGGGCATATCAAATTGTTTGCCTGTCTTAGTTCTAATATCAGCAACCATTAACGAGAATTTAGAAATGGCCTGCAAAAACAACTGAATATTTTCATTACTGCATGGTACCCATCACATCCACCACCACCTCATCCACCACCACCACAACCACAACTATCACGTCCACCACCACCACCACCACATCCACCACAACCACATCCACCACCACCACCAGCACGTCCACCACCACATCCACCACCATTACGTCCACCACCACCATGTCCACCACCACTACGTCCACCACCACCATGTCCAGCACCACCACATCCACCACCACCACCACCACACCCACCTCCACCACCACCATGTCCACCACACCCACAACCACCGCCACGTCCACCACCACATTATCCATCACCACCACATCCACCCCCACCATGTCCACCACCACCTCGTCCACCACCACCACGTCCACCACCACCACGTCGACCACTACACCACGTCCACCACTACCACATCTACCACTACCACATCCAACTCTACCACGTCCACCACCACCACCATGTCCACCACCACGACCACCACCACCACATCCACCAGCACCATGACCTCCACCACCATGTCCACCACCAACACCACCACATCCACCACCACCACCACATCCACCACCACCACCTCCACCACCACCATGTCCACCACCACGTCCACAAACACCACCTCCACCACATCCACCACTACTATGTCCACCACCACTATGTCCACCACCACCATTTCTGCCACCACCACGTCCACCACCCCCTCCACCACACCCACCTCCACAACCACCACCACGTCCACCACCACGTCCACCACCACCATGTCCACCACCACCACATCCACCACCACCACCACATCCACAACTACCACGTCCACCACCACCCCCACCACATCCACCACCACTATGTCCACCACCACTTCGTCCAACAACACCATGCCCACCACCACTACGTCCACCACCACCACCACACCCACCTCCACCACCACATCCAACACATCCACTACCACGTCCACCACCACCATGTCCACGACCACCACCACGGCCACCACTATGTCCACCACAAGGCCACTACCTCGTCCACCACCACCATGTCTACCTCCAACACCCGCCACATCTACTACCACCACCAAGTCCACCACCAAGTCTACCACCAAATCCACCACTACATCCACCACCACCACGTCCACCACCACCACATCCACCACCACCACGTCCACCACCACCATGTCCACCTTCATGTCCACCACTACCACGTCCACCACTACCACGTCCACCACCACCATGTCCACCTTCATGTCCACCACTACCACGTCCACCACTACTACATCCACCACCACCATCACGTCCTCCACCACCACTTCCACCACCACTACATCCACGACCACCACGTCCACCACCACCACCACCATGTCCACCACCACCACCGCCACTTTCAGCACCACCCCGTCCACCACCACCATGTCCACCTTCATGTCCACCACCACCACATCCACCACCATGTCCGCCACTACCACGTCCACCACTACAACTTCCACCACCACCACCACGTCCATTACCACCATGTCCACCACCACCACGTCCACCACCACCACCACCATGTCCACCACCAACACCACCACATCCACCACCACCACCACACCCACCACCACCACATCCACCACATCCACCACGTCCACCACCACCGCATCCACCACTGCTTCCACCACCACCGCATCCACCACCACCACCATGTCCATCACCAACACCACCACCACACCCACAACCTCCAACACCACGTCCACCATGTCCAACACCATCACATCCACCACCACTACGTCCACCACTATGTCCACCACCACCACAGCCTCCACAACCACACCCACCTCTAACATCACAACATCCACCACCACGTACACCACCACCACATCCACCACCACCACATCCACCACCACCACTTCCACCACCATCATGTCCACCACCACCATTTCCACCACATCCACCACCACGTCCACCACCACCATCTCCACCACCACCACGGCCAACACCACATCCACCACGAGGCCACCTCACTCTATCTATCGCCCTCACTCTATCTATCTATTGCCCTCACTCTATCTATCAATCGCCCTCACTCTATCTATCTGTCGCCCTCAATCTTTCTATCGCCCTCACTCTATCTATCTTTCGCCCTTCCTCTATCTATCTATCTATCTATCTATCTATCTATCTATCTATTGGACTTGGCCCTTCTGGCAGGTTCACCCCTGAACTTTTTGCCTTTTAGTGTTACATAATTATAATGATTTCTGGTCTTTGCGCACTTTAGCACTGTGGCGCAGTGCAAAGTGCGTGCGCTCCCTGAGTGCGTGTTTGAGATTGGCCTGCCCTCCCATAGGAATGCATGGGGAATGTGTGTGTCCACGGTAATTCCTGATGCGTGGGGAGTGCAGGTACGAGTTTGGTATGTGCGGACTCGTGTGATTAAATGCTGCGCGATGAAGTGTGCGGTGTTATTGTGTCTAGTGTGGAAGTGCCACTTCTAGAAGTTGGCCTGTCTGTGCAGTGAATGTGCTGGCCTGTGATTGGCTGTGGCTGGCTGGTGTGACAAGCTCCTGGAGTCAGGATGGCTCTGCCCCGGTGGTGAATGGGAGATCTGCATGTTGATGGCTGGGGAGGAGTGCACCTGGGACCTGAATAGGGCTGGGCTTTCCCCTCACAATGCTGGCTCCACCCCCTGTGGTGTGTCTGATGTCCCTGACCCATCCTGTGAATAGAGAGAGGGACTGAGCAAAAACAAAGTGCTCAGGAACCAGTTGTATCTGGTTCGCCCCTTGCCTGCACCTTTAGACAAAGGAATTGTGGGGCATATTATCAAGAACGGGCGTTACATTATCGCAGCCTTTATCGGCAGGAAACTGCCGATAAAGCAGCGATAATGTGCTTGATAATATGCTCTATGAATTCCAATCGAAGCCCATCTAACATGGGCTTCAATTGGAATTCATAGAGCATATTATCAAGCACATTATCGCCGCTTTATCGGCAGTTTCCTGCCGATAAAAGCGGCGATAATGTAACGCCCGTTCTTGATAATATGCCCCTGTGTGTATAAAAAGAGGCTGTGACCCCTTGTAAAATGTTCTTGTTCCCAACTCGAATCTATCAGGGGCGTGCTGCTGCTGGGGCCCAGGGGAAGGCTTGCCTCCCTGGGCCCTGCCCAGCCCCTGGATGTCCTGGATGCCTGGAGGACTTTTCTTTGCTGAGGAGCTGGTTGCTCCATTTCCTTGCTCCAGGACCTTGCTGCATCTTCTTAGCACCCTGAAAGTGCTTTCCTCTTTATCCCAGGACCTCTGGTTACCTTTAGCGCCCTGGGAGCGCAGTGTGCATCATGGCCGCTTATTTTTCCCCTAAGCAGGTGCCTACCCTGCCTTATGTCCACTTGTTTTTATATTTCATTTGAGCAGGTCTAGCGAGTGCCCACCTCGCGTCACGACCACCATACTGAATGCCTTTATCGATTTAACTTTGCACGGGTGCCACCCCGTTTATTTAATTATATTACGGGTGCCACCCCGTTTATGGCGTCCTTAGCGGGTGCCCACCCCGCTTCTGTGGTTCTTTGTCGCACCGAGGGTGCCCACATCTCGGTTCTGCGCCCGAGATGCCACCTCCGCCACCCGCGGCCCGTCTGACCGTGGGCGGGGCCGCAGGACGGAAGTGACGCGTGCGGCCCCGAAGTGGGATTGCCAGCGAGGAGGTCGGGAGCCCACCCCGCCTCCTCGAGCCCCGAAAAGAGAAGAAGGAAAGTGGCAAGCCCTCCCGCGGCCCACCCCGCTTCTGTGGTTCTTTGTCGCACCGAGGGTGCCCACATCTCGGTTCTGCGCCCGAGATGCCACCTCCGCCACCCGCGGCCCATCTGACTGTGGGCGGGGCCGCAGGACGGAAGTGACGCGTGCGGCCCCGAAGTGGGATTGCCAGCGAGGAGGTCGGGAGCCCACCCCGCCTCCTCGAGCCCTGAAAAGAGAAGAAGGAAAGTGGCAAGCCCTCCCGCGGCCCGGGGCTCCCGTGAGCTGTGGAGAGCCCTGGGGCCGCCAGCAAGGGTAGCAGAGGAGTCCGGAGCCTTGCGGGCTCAATCGGCGAAGTCCCGGTCCCGAGATGGGGGACCGGGTGAAGGTGCGGACGTGAGCTGCACTGCGGGGCTCCCAGCCGGAAGGGAGAGCCCCGCGATGGCGCCCGACAACAGAGGAGCCGCCTTGTGACCCCCGAGTGAGCCGGTAAGCTTAAACGGCTGGGGGGGAGAAAGATGGTGTCAGAGCAGCCCCGGGTGCTCAGTGGGCCGCTCCAGCGTCCGGCCCCATTCCTTTAGAGCCCACGAGAGGCACCTGGGCATTTTCGATATTTTGAGTCCCCCGAGGGAGACTCCAACGATTCCGGGGGCATTTTTATTGGTATAGCGGCCCCAGATGGCAGCGGGCCGCTCCCACAGTGTTGGCAGCATGCCTGTTTAGAGCCCACGAGGCTCCCACGCCCCCATTATTGTCTAGAGCCTGGAGGGCTCCAAAATGCACATTATTATTCCCCAGAGCCTAGAATGCTCCAAGGTGTACAGGTGGTTCTAGGGCCAGATGGCTCAGTTTTGTGCAGTTTGGCTCCTAAGGGCCAGTGAGGGCCCCTGTCGCAGTTTTGCCTTCCCAGCTGCCCAGCAATTAGTGGGCAGCTGCACCGTTTAGGTTCTTTCTTTTCTAGGGACATGTGTTCTCTTGACTCAGGAGTGAGTCGCACTCCTTCATCCCTACCTTGGCCTTCCCCAGCTGCGCAGCACTTAGGGCCAGCTGCAGCGTTTAGGCCCTGTTCTGTCCCTGTCCTCAGCTGCCCAGCAAGTAGTGGGCAGCTGCTACGTTTAGGTTTTGGCGCAGTGGCGCAACCTGGACTTTGATGTGAGTTATGTGCTACATGTGATTTCTGAGCTAAATGTGATTTATGTGATATCAGGATTCATGCGCTAATGCTTTGGGTGTTAGGAAATGTACTGTATGTAGTATGTTTTGCGCACCCTGTGTTCTGACACCTCTGAATGTGTTTTTATGCATCATGTGTGAAGTTTCTGGCCTATACCCCTAAATGTATGTTTATGCTTAGGTGGTTGTTTTCCTAGTATAGCTATGCTAGTGAGTTCATGGTTCCCTGCGTGATATTTTCCTACGGTGGTTAGGGTTGCGTAGGTGGTACTTACCTCTTACCAGTGGTTACTGGTTGTGTTCTACCATGATTATTTGGTGCTGATATGTTCTAAAAGTGCTAGTTGAAAAGTGCTTATTCCTGACAGTGGTCCATATGGCCCTGTCCCATGTACATAATCCCTTGTAAATACTGCCCGTGCCAGTTGGCACAATGTACATCCTGTGATTCTGATTCTGATGTGTTTTGATAATACAAAGGCTATTTTTATATAACCTTGTGTTGAGTTCCTTTTGTCGGGTGCCTGGGATGTTGTTGCTGGGGGGTGCACGCGCAATCACTTAACCTACATAGCCTCCGAGATTAGCCTTGCTGCTCGTGTCACGTTACCTAGAGGGTGAGCAAGGGTTATCTTTGGCGAGTAACTCCCTTGCCCTGACTAGAGTGGTGGTTTCTGCCTGACTTTGGCGCAAGCCTTAGCCAACCAGAAATCCCATTTCTAACACTGGTTGGCAGCGGAAGGCATCCGGATTTGTGTTTGCGCAGTACCACAGTGACAACTGGCTCCACTACAAAACTCTGCATTTTAGATAGTCACAAGGGTAGCGTCCTTAGGTTGGGGAGCCAGGTTCAGGTGTTTGCCTGTCCTGGACGGCAGGGCGACTGTAGCCAGTGTCCTGGCCAGTTTGTCTTCTAGGGGTACCACTTCAGTTGGGAGGGTGCAGAACTCTGGAAGGGGGTGCAGAGGGAGGGAAACCTCGCCTCTGACCCCTGTGCATCCGGTGAATTTGAATCCCAATTGGTAGACCAGTTAAGGGAGCTGTGACCTATCCGTCATGACCACCCTGGTGTCCTGTAGGCACCGCACTGAGCCGCGTCTGCCTTCGGCCGCGCAGCCTATGCCACTCGCCATCCCCGTCTCAATGAAGTCCGCGAGCCGCCGCCTGCGCTGCATCTGGCAACCCGCAAAGTGCAATGCCTCACCACACCGTTCTTGTGCTGGTCTGACCGCGGTCACTGCTGCTGAGGGAGTGAGGTCCCGAACTGGTGGGAGAGTTGTGTTCTGAAGGGTGCTTCTCCTGGGAGAGTGCGCAACCCCAGAAGTAGAGGTAGGGTGGGGCATTCTTGCCCGTGACCTCTGGTCAGCCTGAGGGTGAGGACCCTAGGTTGGAGGATCAGTGGTAGTTTGGAACTACACTGAGAAAGGGAGTGGAGAATGGCTATTATATGCCGGGGGTTACCACCCCCCACTCTGTGGATGGGCATGGACCAGTGGTATCTGGGTGGCCTAGGGCCTGGTCCTAGTCGTGGACAACTAAGGAATACCAGTGGGGTAGCCTGGTTGGGCCTGTTTTTTTTTTAGATATGTGCTTGTCTTGTGGAACAACAGGGCGTAGAACCGGAGGGTGTCCCTGCAGTGCGGCCCCGCGTCCGTGTTCTACCGCCCAAAGCCGGGAAGTACATCACAGTGGTGATTGGTCTGCCCTGCGTTTTGGCTGGAAGGGGGTTGTGTTGGACTTGGCCGTTCTGGCAGGTTCACCCCTGAACTTTTTGCCTTTTAGTGTTACATAATTATAATGATTTCTGGTCTTTGCGACTTTAGCACTGTGGCGCAGTGCAAAGTGCGTGCGCTCTCTGAGTGCGTGTGTGAGATTGGCCTGCCCTCCCATAGGAATGCATGGGGAATGTGTGTGTCTACGGTAATTCCTTATTTTATTTTTTTCAATTATTTTTATTGTAGATTCACATTAATCAAGGAACAAATAATCAGGCACCCTCAAATTTGTCTCGTATAGCGTCTCTCATGCCCCCCCCAAACGGGTACACGGCCATTTAGCCCACACCCCAGAGGTCGGGCGGCAGTTTGAAATCAAACGCTTTTGCATAGGCCAATGTATTCCACAGAGCATTTCAAGGGCCCATATTCGCCTCTGCAGTTTTTCCTATTTTCGTTGATATTCCCCTGTTGCTGAAAAATTCCCCCCACCCCCCTAAGAACAATAAAAACCATGTTACTTGCATCCATCAGACTAAGTGCAGAACGAAACCCATCAGCAGCCGCACCCTCCCACCCAACCCTCCACCCTGCCAATGCCAGCGATTTCGAGTTCTAGCTCTGCATCACATTTCCAAGGCTGTGTACGACAGTCCCCCATCGCATTATTATGGTAGCAAGTGTACATTACCTCTGTCCCCTTTAACCCAGCCCTCCACCTCCCCCTCAACCAATGGGATCACAGTCACAGTCCTCCATCTAGTCCTCTGTATCGTCTCCATTTAGACCAAACTCTGCGGAACTTTTTGGGGCAACCCCTGGCCTTATATGTCACCCGTTCAGCAGCCATGTAGATATCAAGCCCCCTCCTCCATTCCTCTATGTCGGGGGGCCCTGGCGCTCGCCAATGTTTCGCAATGTCTCGCTACCAGTGCCAAGACTAGAAATATAAGAAGGGGACGTGTCAGGTCTACCTGATTGGTCATGCCCAATAGGGCGAGCTTGGGCTCTTGCGTGATCGGGACCTCTAGGACCTCTTCCAATTCTTTAAACACTTGGGACCAGTATGCCTGTATTACACTGCATGACCATACCGTGTGGTAAAAACCCCCAATCCCCTGAGTGCATCTAAGGCATTCTGTAGAGTCGCTGCCTATCGTAATAGGTTCTATGGAGTATTTTGAGTTGGATCAATCGCAGACGGGACTTGACCGCAACCTCACGGGGATGCATCAGCACTGTGTCCCAGTCTAGGTCCTCCATTTCTCCCACCTCCGCCTCCCACGTGGCCCTGAGCTTTGCCAAATCTCCCAGCGTATGGTTAGTCAACGTCTTATATGTCAGAGACACTGCTTTTCCCTGTATCTGCTCTTGCAGGAGTCTCCCCTCTAGAGGTGCATATTCGGGGATGTCGATGAGCGTGATTTTTTGGGCCTGCCAGGCGTATCGAAGTTGCATATATTTAAAGTGCTGTGTGTTGTGTAGGCCGAAGTCAGACTCAAGGGTCTGAAAAGATTTGAAGTCCCCCTTGGCAATTACATCCCCTATTGTGGAGATGCCAATATCATCCCACCTCTGGAAGCCTTTTAGTTTGTGTAGTTCCGTTAACCACTGGCAGTGCCACAGTGGCGTCTGCCGTGTTGGTCTTTTTTCCCATCCCATCCGACGGGTAGCCGTCCCCCACGCGTGTAATGTCACCAGCGTTGCTGGGAGGAGGGAGGTCCGCCCCGGAGTCCCATAGAGGAAACACAATAGATTTTTAGTTGACATTGTCGCTCTTTCTAGTGCGTATGTTGGGTGATCCGCTGGGGCATGGAACCAATCGTTTATTGGCGTGAGATGTTCCGCCCAGTAGTAGGCCTCCAGGTTTGGGAGCGAGATCCCGCCACTGTATTGATGTCTCTGGAGAGTGGACAGAGCCACCCTTGCCTGTTTACCCAACCAGAGAAAGGATCTCAGGTCTGCGTGGATCCTACGGAAGACCGTAGTTTGTATCGGATAGTATTCATTTTGCAGAGCGTAGAGGAATTTTGGCAATGTGACCATTTTATAGATGGCCGCCCTCCCCAAGAGAGTCAGCGGGAGCTGTCTCCACCGGGTCATATCCGCCACTGCATTGAGTATGATCCTTTCTATGTTCCTCTTAAAGGAGAGAGCCTCGTTCACAGGTATGAATACACCGAGGTATTGGAAGCCCTCTGTAGTAGTCAGAAGGTCGTCCGGCAGAATCCCCCATCTATCGCTTCCCCCAGGGTCGTACAGCACCGACTTGTGCCAGTTTATTTTGTGCCCAGCCATCTTGCCAAATCTGTCTATTTCTCGGAAGAGCTCTGGGATCGTGATGTCCGGTTGTGTTATGTATAATAAAACATCATCTGCATAGAGTGAGATTTTTTCAGGCATCGAGTCCGTGGCACTGGTTGCAAAACCGTGAATGTCAGTGTTCTGTCGGATCTTAGCGGCCAGTGCCTCTACGGTAAGCGTAAACAGGAGGGGGGACAAGGGGCAACCCTGCCGAGTACCTCTTTGGATCTGAAACTCTCGGGACAGAGTCCCGTTCACCCGCACTCTAGCCTTCGGGGCATTGTAGAGGAGCTGTATCCACCGCATGAAATTGGGTACCAAAGCCGAATTTACGTAGAATAGCGAACAGGAATGGCCAGTGCACTGCGTCGAACGCTTTCTCAGCGTCCAAAGAGAGGAACCAGTGGGGGTCGGTACGGCCCCGCACCTCTTGCAACCAGTTATGGGTCCTCCTAAGATTGAATTTGGTAGCCCTGTCTGGCAGGAATCCCGATTGATCTAGATGTACCAGATCCGTGATAACAGTTCGTAGTCGGGTAGCCAGGATGGTGGCCAATATCTTCACCTCAGTATTCAGTAGGGAGATGGGTCGATATGAGGCGCAATCCTGACGTGGTTTGCCCTCTTTATAGATAGGGACGATCGTCGCCCTTGACAGGTCAGGGGGTAGCTCTCCCTCCTCGAAAACACCAGCAAAGAGTCCCCCAAGGTGTCGTGACAGTAGGTCCGCTGTCCGCTTGAAGAGCTCTGCCGGGAAGCCATTGGGTCCCGGTGTTTTGCCAGGCCTCAAGCTGGCAATAGCCTCGGTAATGTCATCTACCATTATGGCCGTCTCTAGGGCCTCCACTGACTCAGGGGAGAGGGACGGCAGGACCACAGCATCCAAGTAGCAGGACACCTCCTCCTGCGAGGCATGGTCACGAGCCGCATAGAATGCCTCAAAGTGCGTGGCAAAAGTTTCGGCTATCTCCCTGTCAGTGCGCACGGTAACTCCGTCACCACCTCGCACTTCATCTATCCATCTCGCCGCCCTCTCCTTCTTGCTGAGCCATGCCAGGAGTTTCCCCGACTTGTCCCCTACATCATATAGCCTGTGGAGGGTGGCAAGGGCCTGTGTCCTCGCTTCTTCGTTCACCAATTCCCTATATTGCTTCTGGACATCTAGCAGCTTCCTGAGGATCTCGTCGCTCTTCTGGGTTAGATAGTCCCTTTCTCTTTCTAAGATCGACTGCTCTAGGGCGGTCACCTCCGCCTGTAGTCTACGTCTCGCTTCACCCCGCCTAGAATTTATCCTATCTCTAAGGACTGGCTTCAGGGCTTCCCATAGAGTGACCTTCGAGTCCACCGTGTCCAAATTCTCGGCCAAATAGACCTTAATGTCGGCCCGTATACCTTTAAGTAGGGTCGCATTCTGCAAATCCCAGGCCGCCAAGCGCCATGTTCCCATGTGTCTAGCCTGGTCTCGTCCTACCCGTACATATAATGGCGAGTGGTCCGAGATACCTCTGGCCCTGTATTCAGCTACATCACCTACCCTCAAGTGTTGGCGGGACATGAAAACATAATCAAGGCGCGAGAACACCTTATGAGTCCCGGAATAGTAGGAGTATGCCTGTAGTGTCGGGTGAAGCCATCTCCAGATATCCGTAAGTCCTATGGCAGACATCTGGCTGCAGAGTGTCGTCTGGCTCTCACCCCTGGTCCCTCCTCCCGATCTATCAAGGTGTGTGTCCATAACATCATTGAAGTCCCCACCCACCACTTGTATTGTGTCTGAGGTCTCTAAGAGTACGCGGTTGAGTGCCGAGAACGTACGTGGTTGCAATTTGGGTGGTGCATAAACCGAAATAAGAGTATAGGAGCGTCTGTTCCAGGTGCCCGGTACTCCAGCGTAGGTCCCTTGGGGGTCCAGCCAGTTGCGGGTAATGCAAAATGGGGAGGCTATTTTAGCGATAATTGCCACCCCTCTGTAGTCTGATGTGTATCCCGCATGTGCCAATACCCTGTGTCTCCCTCTAGCGAGAAAAGCGCGTGCGGTGCCCCGGAGGTGAGTTTCCTGCAGGAAAGTGAAGTCCGGATGGACCCTTTTTATATACGCATTCACCAGTCCCCTCTTAATTTTTGAACCCAAGCCGTTGACATTCCATGTCAGGATGCTCATTATCCTATCCGCCCCGATTGGTGTGTCTACGTTATCGGCCATTGGATTCTGAGGTGATTGCATCTGTTCCAATACCGGCCTGTGCAGGTGGTGCGTGGTCCCCATGTGCGCTGCTGTATGAATCTAGTGTAAGTAAATCCCCTCCTTCCCTCAGCCCTCTCCATCCCCAACTTGAGAGAGATCAAAAACATTGCATCCCCCCACCCCCCTCCCCGCCTCCCCCCCCGTCCAGTTGCATCCTACCATAGGACCAAACCATCCGCGGGTGAAGGCCTGTCGCCCTCCCACACATCCCTCCCTTCACAAACTTAGAAACAGTAAGAGAAGTTTAAAGAACGTAGAAGGGCGTGGTAACTTGCGTGCTTCCATTTGTCGAGCTGCAATCCCGCTTCTCCCAGAGCACTTTCTTTCACGAGTGTGAGTCCTGGGTGTCCACTACAGGCGCGCCGGACTGCCCCGGGGAGTCCTGTTCCAAGTGATGAATTTCCTTGACTAGTGGATGGATCAAGTCCTCCACCTCCTCCTCTCCCCCAGACGCGCGGCCCTCCGAGTCTTCCTCTTCATCTCCTTCGGATCGAATACCATTGCGTAGGCAACTGAACCTTGAGCCCGCCACTGAGTTGTTCCCTGGTGTCGTCGATCCACCACTCCGAATGTCCTCCGTGGCCCGGGATCGGTATGGGGTCGCCGGTGTCATCTTCCTCACTCTCCGTGATTTCCGTCTTTGTGGTTTTGGCATTTCCCAGCGTGGCCTCTCCCGGACTGATCTGTCCAAGGCTTCCCGCCCCGCGGCGTCTCTGCTGTTCAGTACAGGGCGTTCCTCAAGCCATTGCCAGGCGTCTTCCGGATGTGAGAAGAAGAGGGCTTTATCCTTGTAGATCACCTTGAGCTTAGCGGGGAAAAGGATCATGTATCGAATGTCCAAAGTCCTCAGTTTAGCCTTCACAGAGTCGAATGAACGACGTTGTTTCGAGACTTCCTGACTGTAGTCCGGGAAAATCATTATAGTCACGTTCTACACCCGTATTTCCCCCAGTCGTCTGGCTTCTTTCAAGATGAGATCTCTGTCCGCAAAGTTCAAGAAGCGTGCTATGACATGTCTCGGTCTCGCCCCCTCCGGAGGTTTCGCTAGGAGGGCCCTATGCGCTCTTTCAATGATGAAACATGGAGAGAACTGTGCCGTCGGGAAGGTGGTTTTCAACCAAGCGTGGAGGAAGGATATCATGTTTGTCCCCTCAATTCCCTTTCTAAATCCCACAAAGCGCAGGAAGTCGCGTCGCAATCTATTTTCTGCATCGTCCACCTTCCACTGCAGCTGGCGGTGCGAGGCCTGTAGTTCTGCCATATCCTGCTTCAGGGCGGATATCACCGCATCGTTGTCGTTTATCCTCGTTTCGGTCTCCGTTACCCTCTCAGACAGTTTCCGGAAATCTTGCCGTAGCAGTGTGACCTCGGAGCCCACTTCCCCGATCTTCACCTCCAAAGCCGCCCGGGACTCTTGGATATCCATCCTAGATGCTTAAATGGCCTCCATCAACAGCGCCGTGTCGTTACGCACTCCGGGCGTCATAGAGTGGTGCTCCACCGTGGGTCTAGGCGCCGCAAAGTTGTCCATGGGGCCTTGTTTCACAGTTTTGGGGACCACGTCTCTCTTCCCCATTTCTGCGTTCTAGTCGGGTGAGGGCCGTAAGCTGCAGACCCCTGCTGAGTCAATAGTGGCGTTGGAGCCGAGGGGGGTGAAGCGAGACGTATAAGGCAGGTTGTAGACCCCTGTCGCCCCCGGGGGCCGACCCCCAGCCAGTGGTGGATGTGGCTTCTCCGTGAGTGTCCAGACCCGTCCCGTGGTGGCACCTCCTGCCCCCCACAATGAGCACAGCCCGCTAGGTGTTTAGGGCCCCCTTCAGCGTCGTTGCCTGTGGCTCTCCGGGTCTCCCCCTCACCACTCCGGCGAACAGGGCAGCGAGCAGACCGGCACCGGGGGGGGGGGCAGGGGGAGGGAGGTGTCGCTGGATCCGGAGCCTTACCGTGGGCTGAGCACACCCACGCCGATCATCTCATTCAGGCCTCCCTCACGCACCGCCGCCATGTTGGTGCAGGGTCCGGGTCTTTGTGGCGGGTGCAGCGGTCCAGGTGTCAGCCCCGGGGTCGCCCCTCTGACAAGAACACCCCCGGGCCGCTCTGCCCCTCGAAGCCGCAGTCAGCGGGTGTGGGCGCCGGAATCGCACAGGCGAGCAGCCCGGCGCTCCCTCACCAGCTCCGTGTAATGCCGGCCGCCATCTTGGTAAAGGCGGCCGGTCGTCGGTGTTGCCCGTACTCCGCGCCGCACTCCGGGTGGCTGGCTCCGCGGACCGACCTGTCCGCCGCGTCGTCTAGGCTTCAGCCTCCGACCCCCCCAAGCCTCGGGGTAGCGTCTATGCGCCCCAGCGACTCGCGGACTCCACGCCCGCCATCTTGGTCACGGTGAGAGGCGCCGGGTCGGGGCTTCGGGCTCGGTGTGCTGCGTGGTTTTGCACCGATAGTGTGGTCGATGCACCTCCGGTGGTCCCAGGGCTGTTGCGGCTCTCGTCTGAGTGCGTTGCGCCTCACTGGGGATAATGTAAACGGCGGATCTGCGAGCAGCTCGTCGGGAGCTCCGGCAAGTTACTTCTTAACCGGCCATGCTACTGGCCACGCCCTGTCCACGGTAATTCCTGATGCGTGGGGAGTGCAGGTGCGAGTTTGATATGTGCGGACTTGTGTGATTAAATGCTGCACGATGATGTGTGCGGCGTTATTGTGTCTAATGGGGAAGTGCCACTTCTAGAAGTTGGCCTGTCTGTGCAGTGAATGTGCTGGCCTGTGATTGGCTGGGGCTGGCTGGTGTGCCAGGCTCTTGGAGTCAGGATGGGTCTGCCCCGGTGGTGAATGGGAGATGTGCATGTTGATGGCTGAGGAGGAGTGCACCTGGGACCTGAATAGGGCTGGGCTTTCCCCCCACAATGCTGGCTCCACCCCCTGTGGTGTGTCTGATGTCCCTGACCCATCCTGTGAATAGAGAGACGGGCTGTGCAAAAACAAAGTGCTCAGGAACCAGTTGTATCCGGTTCGCCCCTTGTCTGTACCGTTAGACAATTGAATTGCGTTTATAAAAAGAGGCTGTGACCTCTTGTAAAATGTTCTTGTTCCCAACTCGAATCTACCAGGGGCGTGCTGCTGCTGGGGCCCAGGGGAAGGCTTGTCTCCCTGGGCCCTGCCCAGCCCCTGCATATCCTGGATGCCTGGAGGACTTTTCTTTGCTGAGGAGCTGGTTGCTCCATTTCCTTGCCCCAGGACCTTGCTGCATCTTCTGAGCACCCTGAAAGTGTTTTCCTCTTTATCCCAGGACCTCTGGTTACCTTTAGCGCCCTGGGAGCGCAGTGTGCATCATGGCCGCTTATTTTTCCCCTAAGCAGGTGCCTACCCTGCCTTATGTCCACTTGTTTTTATATTTCATTTGAGCAGGTCTAGCGAGTGCCCACCTCGCGTCACGACCGCCATTCTGAATGACTTTATCGATTTAACTTTGCACGGGTGCCACCCCGTTTATTTAATTATATTACGGGTGCCACCCCGTTTATGGCGTCCTTACCGGGTGCCCACCCTGCTTCTGTGGTTCTTTGTCGCACCGAGGGGGCCCACCCCTCGTGCTGCCCCCGAGATGCCGCCGCCGCGGCCCGCCTGACTGTGGGCGGGGCCGCAGGACGGAAGTGACGTGTGCGGCCCGGAAGTGGGATTGCCAGCGAGGAGGTCGGGAGTCCACTCCGCCTCCTCGAGCCCCGAAAAGAGAAGTAGGAAAGTGGCAAGCCCTCCCGCGGCCCGGGGCTAACGTGAGCTGTGGAGAGCCCCAGGGCCGCCAGCAAGGGTACCCGAGGAGTCCGGAACCTGGGGGCTCCATCGGCGAAGGCCCGGTCCCGAGATGGGGGACCGGGTGAAGGTGCGGCCGTGAGCTGCACTGCGGGGCTCCCAGCCGGAAGGGAGAGCCCCGCGATGGCGCCCGACAACAGAGGAGCCACCCCGTGACCCCCGAGTGAGCTGGTATGCTTAGACGGCTGCGGGGGAGGGGAAAGATGGTGTCAGAGCGGCCCCAGGTGCTCAGTGGGCCGCTCCAGCGTCCGGCCCCATTCCTTTAAAGCCCACTAGAGGCACCTGGGCATTTATGATATTTCGAGTTCCCCGAGGGGGACTCCAACGATTCCGGGGGCATTTTTATTGGTAGAGCGGCCCCAGGTGGCAGCGGGCCGCTCCCACAGTGTTGGAAGCATGCCTGTTTAGAGCCCACGAGGCTCCCATGCCCCCATTATTGTCTAGAGCCTGGAGGGCTCCAAGATGCACATTATTATTCCCCAGAGCCTAGAAGGCTCCAAGGAGTACAGGTGGTTCTAGAGCCAGATGGCTCAGTTTTGCGCAGATTGGCTCCTAAGGGCCAGTGAGGGCCCCTGTCGCAGTCTTGCCTTCCCAGATGCCCAGCAATTAGTGGGCAGCTGCACCGTTTAGGTTCTTTCTTTTCTAGGGACATGTGTTCTCTGGACTCGCGAGTGAGTCGCACTCCTTCATCCCTACCTTGGCCTTCCCCAGCTGCACAGCACTTAATGCCAGCTGCAGCGTTTAGGCCCTGTTCTGTCCCTGTCCTCAGCTGCCCAGCATGTAGTGGGCAGCTGCTACGTTTAGGTTTTGGCGCAGTGGCGCAACCTGGACTTTGATGTGAGTTATGTGCTACATGTGATTTCTGAGCTAAATGTGATTTATGTGATATCATGATTCATGCGCTAATGCTTTGGGTGTTAGGAAATGTACTGTATGTAGTATGTTTTGCGCACCCTGTGTTCTGACGCCTCTGAATGTGTTTTTATGCATCATGTGTGAAGTTTCTGGCCTATACCCCTAAATGTATGTTTATGCTTAGGTGGTTGTTTTCCTAGTATAGCTATGCTAGTGCGCACGCAAACACTTACCCTACATAGCCTCCGAGATTAGCCTTGCTGCTCGCGTCACGTTACCTAGAGGGTGAGCAGGGGTTATCTTTGGCGTGTAACTCCCTTGCCCTGACTAGAGTGGTGGTTTCTACCTGACTTTGGCGCAAGCCTTAGCCAACCAGAAATCCCATTTCTAACTCTATCTATCTATCTATCTATCTATCTATCTATCTATCTATCTATCTATCTATCTATCTATCTATCTATCTATCTATCTATCTATCTATCTATCTATCTATCTATCTATCTATCTATCTATCTATCTATCTATCTATCTATCTATCTATCTATCTATCTATCTATCTATCTATCTATCTATCTATCTATCTATCTATCTATCTATCTATCTATCTATCTATCTATCTATCTATCTATCTATCTCTCTATCTATCTATCTCTCTATCTATCTATCTATCGCCCTCACTCACTCTATCTATCTGTCGCTAGCAGACTCCTGCAGGATTACCACCACACACACCTCCACCACCACCACGTCCACCATGTCCATCACCACTACTGTGGAAAATTAGTACGGTCTGGTAAACATTATCTGCGCCATCTTGCCCTTTTCCCCTGATGCCACACTTTTTGTCGTGCGCACCCGCCATTTTAGGTGCCTCGATCAGAACAAACCCTTTTGCATGCCACTGGCCCCCAGCATAGCCCTCCTCCCTCACAAAGCCCACACTCTGACAACCCCCGCTCGCACATGCCTTGGGTCATAAACCCCTCTTCAGCGCAGTGCTGCCTCAGAACCCCATCCTGTTCCCAGCGCGACACTTCCCTCCATTCCTTTCCTGGTCCCAGGCCCTTTGATGCAAGCCCCCTTTTCCTGTGTGCCCGTTTGTCTTCCTCGTTCCCAGGCCACCACCTAAGCTCTGCGGATACTGTTTATTGCCCCCCCCCGTACAGTAGGAAGCTTCCCTCATTGAAGGACCCTCGAGTTGATCAAAGCCCCCTCCCTATGAGATCCGATCAAACCCCCCCACATTCCGTGAATCGGCGGAATGTCCAGCTGCGCGATAATCATCACCTGTTGTGACCGGGGTGGGGACTTCTGCTGTGTATGTGTGTGGGAACGGGCTGGGAGCGGGGGTTCCGAGAATGTCTTTCCGTATATCAAAGCCTTGCCAAGAATGTGTTGTATGTAATAAAGCAATAAACCTGTGTATAAGAGGCCAGGCCTCAGAGATGTGGGTAGAGCACCTCATGACGATACCTGCTGTCTGAACTGATGTGTTCTCCTCCGGAGAGAATAAACCTTGTTTCCTGCCTTCCCGTCTCCAGTGCCTGCCTCTTCATTGATTAATAATTCGTGGGTTAAAGAGGTGATACCGCCGGGCAAATATCGATTGTCCCTTGACCATAGATTTAACAATTGGCGTCCCAAGCGTGGGGCCCATCAGCGACTCGTGGATCCAGTGGGAGAGGTCCTGACGACAGAGTGAACGACTGCAACGATCGGGAGAGCTCTTGCCCAATAGACCCTCGTCTGGCAGCCGATCATCCGAACTTCACTGGTTCCGAACAGACCTCTCCCGAGTGATCTACGGTCCTGACTGGGAACCATCAGGAGTGCTGCGAGGAACACAAAGAAAAGAGGACGATCGGGCGCTGGATTCGGAAGACAAGAAACTGTCCATACGGTCCGGGTAAGGTCGTGTAGACACGACGAAACACGAAATAATTGTTTAATTGTTCAGAAAATACTATTATTACTCTTTGTTGACCTATTTGGAGATTCACTGTCTGCACACGAAGAAACAGTAGGCTCTTTCTCTTTGCAAACAGTGAAGGATAAGTAACGCAGCCAGCGTGCCTATCTTTCTCCCCCACTGATTGTTCATTTGTTCACAAATTATTTTCGGGAGATTTCCCCCTCCCACACTGATTAACGGTTTTTTGACCTCGAACTACTGTTCGCGGATTGTTTTCTGGAGATTCTCTGTCTACAAACAGGAAAGAACAGGTCCCCCTTTGCAGATAGTGAAAGGGTAGAGGACGCAGACCTTTGCGGATCTACTTATTCTCCCCACTGGTCGTATATTTATTGTTTTGATATTGGTTCATGAGGTATTCACTGCCTGCAAACAACGTAGAATAGAAATATTCTGTCTAGTCTTTGCACACAGTGATAAGATAGGCAGTGCTGACTTTTTGTCCCTCGTTGTGAGCTGTCATGTCTGTCTTCTCCCCACTGGTCGATAGCTGGTTCAGCCCGGACCGTTTATTAGAGGTGGATCATCTAGCTTCGCTGGAAGGCACCCCTAATAAAGACATGTTCATAAACTATGGATTAGTTACCATAGCCTATAGTAAACTGTGGCACAGGTATACCAAAGAAAATCAAGAGAAACAGTGGCCACTGATAGGATCCTTTGATCTTGATAAAATAGAAACGTTAGAAATAGCCCTTCGTGATAATAAGACAATGCCTATTATGCTCGACTGCCTCGGTATGTGGCGCAAAGAAGCAATGCAACGAAAGAAAAAAGACGAGGGCAGAGCAGGTAAAGGAACGTATCGACAGGACGACCCCAGGACACAACGTCCCGAAAGTAATCCCCCGACACTACGCACAGGACGGCCAGACTTAGGGCAAAACCAATGTGCTTTTTGTAGATATGCCGGGCACTGGAAAGCCCAATGCCCGACTCTACTGAACGTGAGTAGGAGCAGAGGACCGACAGGAATAACAGGCCGGCAGAAAAGGGAAAAGGCGCGAGACAAAGATGAATCAGACTGACATGGACAGGCCAGATAGAACCACCACGTTCGATTATGCCCGATGGCACAGATTTCGCCAGGCCGATTTCAGCGACATGTTCGAGTCCTCATAGATCAAAACAATGATAAGACGGGAAAACCCAGTCTAGCTCTAAATTGACAGACGACAAACCCCGAAGAAACCCGAAAGAATAATGTACACACATGATCAAGCAACCTTACGTTTAGCCAAGTAGGGAAAAGTTTAGGGTATTTCGAGGTAAGGGTTACACAAGTATCCTTCGCCGAGAGGACTAGGGATATTGCCAATGTCTGAAAACTTACTACCTCCTTTCTTCCGCATCCTTATAGGCATATAACTAAAGCCTGCCCCATTGCTCTAACAAAAAGTATGCGCAGCATATAGAAATAAGATAATTATAGCCAATAACTGTTTTATGTTTGTCTTGGGTCTTTTTATATAATATTTGTACTGTCTCCCCGTCTGAGTTTGTGTGTACGTGATGCATGAATCTGCGTCATCCCTCTGCCTGTGTTACCGTGTTACTTAAACTTCTGTTAACAGAAGCTTTAGCATGAAACAACCTGGAAAGAAAGGAATGAGAAAACGAAATCCGTAGGCCACTGATGAACTTGAACTTTTATTTAGCATGACGAACAAGAAACAAATAACAGTACGTAATAATAACACCTATCAATGCCCTAACAACAGAAAACGTTTGGAACAAGAATGGTAAACTAGAAAATGAAAGTCAGCAGAACATTCGCCCCCCCCATTCTGGAACCTTCCAAAGTAGGGCAGGGTTACGGCTACGCCCAGCCGGCAGCAACCCATATAAGGCGGGTCCTGCTGCCAACAGTCGGCCAGGAAATCGTAACATAGGGTGGAGCCGGAGGAGAGACAAGGGCCAGCGGGACCCAGCCAGGGGATCACCTTGACCACACCGGAGAGTTGTAGGGGGGGGAATGTCTATGTCCTCGACCCCCCTCTCTCTCTCTCTCCCCCAGTCCGGCCACGGTGGCACGTGAGAGTTGCAGATAGTCCCGCCACATGCTCCCCCGGTCCGGCCACCAATGGCCGGGGACTGGGGCCAACTGGATCCGGCTGCAGCCGATGAGCCAAGGAACCCGTTCATGGGGCCAGAGCAAGGGGCGTCCGGCCGACATCCACCGGAAGCCCGGCCCAGAGACGGACGGGACATTTTTTCCTTTTCTCCTCCGTAATGGCGGCAGCAACACGCCAGGCGCCACTTCTTTCTTGAATAATGGCTGCGACAACTCTGGAGGGGGGATGTCTTGTACATACCTCCGCGAAAATTAGTCCAGGTCGGGCTGGGAGGGAGAGGCGACGCGGACGAGCCTCTCCCACCTCCACGGATAGGAGGTTTCCCAGCCCCCGGCCCAGCGCCGAACTCCTCCAGCCAGGCGGTGGTGCCAGTACTTGCGCAGCACCGAACATGCAACGGTGCCGATACTTGCGCAGCACCGAACATGCAACGGTGCCGATACTTGCGCAGCACCGAACATGCAACGGCTGCGCCAATACCCGCACAGCACCGAACATGCACCGCAGGTGGCCATACTTCCGCAGCACTGGACATGGGTTCACTCCAAAAGGTCTCCTCCACTCTTGCAGACTCGACGAAGGGCGGCTGCTGCAGGCCTCAAAATGGCGTCTGGGCCCCCTGGAAGGCGGGTCTCGGCCGCTAGAGTAACTGTGAACAGCAACGTAACTCGGGCGCTTGCCCACCGGGGCACGAGCCCCCACCTCCGACAGCACCCCCACAGCCTTGAAGATTCTACAAAGGTCCCAGGAGCCCTCGGCCCCTGCAGGCTTCCAGTGAGGAACAACTGCCTTGATCGCTAACGAAATAAGCATGACATAGTCACTCCTTCTGTTAGCATGAATTCTTGAACTGCCGAAAAGGACTCTGGTCCAACTGCCGGTTGTAGGAAACATTTTTTCCTTGATACTACTTCCGGACTAACCCGGCCCCGCCCAAAATGGCGCCGGTAACAATAGGAACTTACGAACGCCTCGTGGTGTTTTCTTTCGCTATAAAAGACTCGATGTTCCGAGATATGTTATGATCCTTTGTACACTTGACGGAAAAGAGGAAGGATTCACTCGACGAACATATAAAAGGACCTCGTGAAAAATGTTTTTCAATGTACGATTCATTATGATATTATCATATCTGACATGTAACCTCGCTTATGACACACTCCCATAGTATACCTATAGGAATTTGATTACAACTAGTCCAACTGTGTTTCCAATTATGAAATGAATGCCCCTTGGTCCCTCAACTATTCGATAGACGTTTTTAGTTCACTGCGAATGAATGAATGAACCTTTTTTAAACATGTTTTTAATCCTACAAGATAGCCCCCCCCCCTCTACTGTACGCACTTTAGCCATTGCCGTATCCGGCCAACCCCGATCACACTGTCCTATCAACATGCTGAACGATTGTGCAAATAAAGGTTTTCGAAACTATGAACGGGTATTGCATGCTTTATTTAAAATGTGGGATCGGCGGGAGAGTTTTTCTTTTCTGTGCACCCTACTCTGCTCTCTCTTTAAGGTTAATAGAAGATGGTCGCCCAGCCCCGGATGGAGGATCGAATCTAAGACACGACACTCTGCCATCAAATATGCGACTGACTCAGGGACTCGCGCATGGAGAAAGACCTCGATTTCTGGGGTTGGGTAAGGCGAAACGGTGTAAAAAAAAATGGAATATAAAGGATGGGTAAAGTGAAACGATGTAAATGATAGAATATTATAAAGATACGACACTCAAAGGTACTAGGGAACAGAGCTGATAAACCTTAGAACATCACAGCATTGGAAGAGATTTAAGGACCCCGATAGCTAAGTCCACCTACCAACTAGAAACCTCGCGCTAAGTGCTTATGATTCTCTAACGTTTTCCTACTCACAGCCTATAAGGACACACTGCCCCCCCCCCCCTTGGCTCCAGAAACCACAACCCCAGGGATTCTATCCCGAGGAGATAAGACGAGTATGAGGTAAGTAAAAGACCTTCGTACCCGTGCTTTTGATATGCTCGAATGTTGTCCCCCTCCCCTCCCCCCTTTCCCCCACCCCTGCAGGCCACATCGGAATCACGACCAAGGTATGGTGAAGATCTGAAGCCTCGCCATGTCTGATACACGAAGCGGACTAACACTGCCTGGTGGCACCTAAACACACACACAAACTGCTCTTGTACCAAAAGAGCCAATAAATTGTATGACATGATGAAAGCGATCACCCTTAATCCGTGTTGCGTGAATGGACGCCTGTCACGTATGTCCGAAACTATGAGATGATGTTTGTGTATGACTGACGCGTTGACTTAACTGGTTAAAAGACCTAGAATGCAAGAAATGCGACACAATGGTGCCCTTTTTACTCGATGTATGTCCCCTGTACCCGGCCTAATGCTCGTCCATCCCAAACTGCATGCTTTCAAAATTCTAACACAGACCCGTAATGTCTTATGTTATATAACGCGCTGAATAGCCTATCTTAATGCACGGTCACTCCCCATGTCGCACGTGTACTATTTAGCCTGTTGTTGCACATCTCTCTCTCTCTCTCTCTCTCTCTCTCTCTCTCTCTCTCTCTCTCTCTCTCTCTCTCTCTCGCTCTTCCGAACGACTAGCACCTAAATTGGCAAACCGCCACCCCTAGTGCACCACCCAATTGGCTCCAAATACCACAAGTATTTGCTCAAAATGTATCCTAAATAAAAAAATCACCCTGACGCCGTGTCACTACCTCTCCTTTCTGCTAAAAATTGATGAAACCGAGATTTGGCCATTAGGGAAAGGACAGGTAAGACGACTGACGTTCCCTAATCTGACCCGAAATAAGGGAACTACATGTCAGCGGCTCCTGTGTTATAAAAAGATGCCTCAGATAACGCGACCTTCCCCGTCCCGAATTGTCGCAATACCCAAACAGTAAAGGTGATCGAAACATCCTCATGTTCCCGGAACGCCCCCTGTTTCGTATCAGCTGCCCCAGACGAGGGTTATAAAACTGTCCCTCACCCTCGGTCATAAGAGATGGGTCTACTTACGCCCTTACCACAGTTTTCTATGTCCCTAGTTGTTTCCCATAAGACCCCTGTCTTTTCTAATTAAGTAGTCAGGCCGTAAGAGGTTACGTAGGAACCAGAATGATGTTTTACAAAGTTAAAAATTAGACCGAAGCGAAGAAATCATTGCAATGAACCCTGTTGAAAGCGAAAATGTTTAGGCAGGATGCATTGATAGAATGAAAAATGTTTAGCCTATGTTCGTCCCTCAGCAAGATACCTGTCAGACCATGGTGATAGCCCACAGCACCCTTTTTAAATATAAAGCCCTGGAGAACGGTATAGCTTCGTAAGGCTCGTATTAAGAAGGTGGGTCTCCGTCAAAAGAACTGACGTAACTGTAATGAAATAAAAGGTGCCAGATCTCGTCCCACGACCAACAAACACCAAAGAAATAGCAGTGAAGGAAAGTTATAGTAAATCCAGCAGGCCCATCATCAATCATTTATATGTTAGTTGCGAACCCTAATATAACGGACGTTTCCATTTTTGCCTGGAGCTGGGAGAGAAATAGACTTATGTGATTACCTTCCTCTGCCAATTCTCTAAAGACTGTCTTTTCAAACTCATTTAAGGGTACGACTGTCGGAAGAAAGAAGGACCGGATGTGGGAGCACGTGGCCTGACTACAGATCGTGGAACATCTGCGACATTGGCCAAGGCGAGACCGCGACAGAAAGGAGTTGCAGGACGAGGCACTGTTTCCGTCAAAGTGAGAGGAAAGGGCTGACCTGATGCCCCTGCTCAATGTTCAACGTGTGCCGAAAAGTCCCCGCTCTCTTAATTCGGTCATGAGCCCGCCTACCTGAAATTTCCGCCCCCCTGATCTGTTCCCGATTTGGCCCAGCTCCATCCCCCCCCCTTTTTCTCCGACCTACCCTATGGACTACACACTCTTCTTCCATCTGAACCTTTTTGACAATCAACTCAAAGGACACAGGGCGAAAAGGACCTCTTTGACCAGAATCGCGAGGAAAAGGTCGTGCCCTGCAACGCGGGACCTAGAATAGAGCTGGACCCGTAGCTCCACCGCCGGTGCTCCACAGCGCCAACAAAAGACGACAAAGAATGCTGAGAACTCATTAACCTCGAACATTGACGCCCTCAATTATCGTTTCTACTACGTCTCATTTCTCTCCCAGCCACCATTGTATTAATTATGCTCCAACCAAACATGAACAGAACTCACATATGTAATGACCTATCAATTTACATTCCGAACGACTATAAGCAGCTATGAAATGTACCCAATGCTCTCACTACAGAATCATCTTTGTCTGTTATTGCATTACTATGGCTTTCCTGCAAACGAGTTTTTATCGATAGACCCGCCTCCTAAGATGAAAGATTTTAAAATGTAATGTTTATAACTCCTTCACCTGGGTACCTACTTCTTTTCCTATGACCACCACAGTCGACATGAATTGGAAATAGGCCAGCAAGATGTCTTGGATATGTTAAAGGGAGGACTGTGGAAAATTAGTACGGTCTGCTAAACATTATCTGCGCCATCTTGCCCTTTTCCCCTGATGCCACACTTTTTGTCGTGCGCACCCGCCATTTTAGGTGCCTCGATCAGAACAAACCCTTTTGCATGCCACTGGCCCCCAGCATAGCCCTCCTCCCTCACAAAGCCCACACTCTGACAACCCCCGCTCGCACATGCCTTGGGTCATAAACCCCTCTTCAGCGCAGCCCTGCCTCAGAACCCCATCCTGTTCCCAGCGCGACACTTCCCTCCATTCCTTTCCTGGTCCCAGGCCCTTTGATGCAAGCCCCCTTTTCCTGTGTGCCCGTTTGTCTTCCTCGTTCCCAGGCCACCACCTAAGCTCTGCGGATACTGTTTATTGCCCCCCCCGTACAGTAGGAAGCTTCCCTCATTGAAGAACCCTCGAGTTGATCAAAGCCCCCTCCCTATGAGATCCGATCAAACCCCCCCACATTCCGTGAATCGGTGGAATGTCCAGCTGCGCGATAATCATCACCTGTTGTGACCGGGGTGGGGACTTCTGCTGTGTATGTGTGTGGGAACGGGCTGGGAGCGGGGGTTCCGAGAATGTCTTTCCGTATATCAAAGCCTTGCCAAGAATGTGTTGTATGTAATAAAGCAATAAACCTGTGTATAAGAGGCCAGGCCTCAGAGATGTGGGTAGAGCACCTCATGACGATACCTGCTGTCTGAACTGATGTGTTCTCCTCCGGAGAGAATAAACCTTGTTTCCTGCCTTCCCGTCTCCAGTGCCTGCCTCTTCATTGATTAATAATTCGTGGGTTAAAGAGGCGATACCGCCGGGCAAATATCGATTGTCCCTTGACCATAGATTTAACACTACCACCACCACCACCACATCCACCACCACATCCACCGCCACCACATCCACCACCACATCTACGTCCACGACCACCAGGACCACCACATCCACCACCACTACGTCCACCACCACCATGTCTACCACCACTACGACCACCACCACCATGTCTGCCACCACCATGTCCACCACCACCACACCCACCACCACCACGTCCACCACCACCACACCCACCACCACCACGTCCACCACCACTACCACCACCACTATGTCCACCCCCACCACCACATCCACCACAAGACCACTACCATGTCTACCACGAGGCCACTACCACCTCCACCACCACCACCACGTCTACCTCCACCACCACCACATCCACCACCAAGTCCACCACCAATTCCACCACCAAGTCCACCACCACCACATCCACCACCACCACCACGTCCACCACCACGTCCACACCCACCACCACCTCCACCACCATGTCCACAACCACCACCACGTCCACCACCACCACGTCCAACATCACCACATTCACCACCACCTTGTCCACCACCACCACCACGTCCACCACATCCACCACATCTACCACCACCACCACGGCCACCACCACGGCCACCACCACATCCACCGCGAGGCCTCCTCACTTTATCTATCTATCGCCCTCACTCTATTTATCTATCGCCCTCACTCTATCTATTGCCCTCACTCTATCTATCTATTGGCCTCACTCTATCTATCTATTGCCCTAAGCATGGGCGCAAAATCCGTTCCGCTCGCGGATTTTTCGGATTTTCGGTAAATCCGCAATCCGCGAACCTCGCGGATGTAGCGAAAATACGCAAATCCGTGCGCGGCGGATTTTTTGCTTGTGTTCGCACTGCTCGTGGGCCGCTGCGCGGGCAGCAACAATCTCGCACTCGCGAAATTACAAAAATTACAATTGGGGAGGGGTGAAGGAAGTGACCCAGTCTCCAACTTCCTCTTCCTGTCCAGCAAGCTCCTCCCAATGCTTAGTCCATTTCCTGGCCACTTTGAATTCGATCTTGACTGGGAAGGATTACTTTTTGTGGATGCTGCTGGAGATTTGGCTTTGAGGCCTTTTGGATTACTTTTTGATTAGAAATTTGATTTACAAGTAAGTTGATAAGTTGATGTTGTTTGTTTGTGGTGATTTTTGTGTGTGTTTTTTGACTTTTTGGGGTGGGTTTGGGGGCTGGCTATGTGTGGGAGGCCATTTTGAGGCATGGTCCTGCAGGTCCTGGCCATTAGGATGGGGTCAATCGGCCATTTTGAAGTCAGGCAGTGTGTTTAGTGCCCTATGCCCACCCAGTCTGCTCTGATTCCTTTCATTATGCCCAGGGGGCCTCTAACTTACCCGAAAATCGGATTTTAAAAAAAATGTTTGCCTGTGTTCGCACTGCTCGCGTCCCGCGCAGCAACAATCTCGCACTCGCGAAATTGTAAAAATTACAATTCTGCACATGAATTGAAAACTACCAGGCTTAGTTATGGGTGCATGCATGATACAACTGTTTTCTTTAATTTTAACATTATTCTGGCCAGGGCATGGATGGCATTGGATTGTTGTGATTTTTGTGTGTTTTACGACTTTTTGGGGTGGTGTTGGGGGCTTGCTATGTGGGTGGGGGCCAGTTTATTGCCTGGTCCCGTGTGGGTGGGGGTTTAGGGGCCATTTTTAAGCCAGTTTGTGTGCTTTGTGCCATAGGCCTGCACCCAGTGTGCTGTGATTTTATCATGCCCAGGGGGCCCAGAATCCGTCTGTTCGCGGATTTTGCTGGTTATTCGCCACGTTCGCGTCGTGAAGCAACAATCTCGCACTTGCGAAATTGCAGAAATTGCAATTTCGCACCAGAAAACCACCAGCAGGCAGCATAAACCTTCTGAAACTTGATGGATGGCATTGGATTGTGGTGATTTGATTGGTGTTGTGTTTTTTGACTTTTTGGAGTAGGGGTTGGGGGCTGGCTATGTTGGTGGGGGCCATTTTGAGGCATGGTCCTGGCCATGTGGATGGGGGTTAAGTGGCCATTTTGAAGGCAGGCAGTGAGCTCTGTGCCATAGGCCTGCACCCATTTTGCCTTGCTTTCACCCATTTAGCCCAGGGGGAGTCAGTGGTACATGAAACTATAACCCTCTCTGTGTGTGCTCTCTTGGAGCAATGTTAAATTCCTGTTTCCCAAAAATTTAGCAAATCCTAATTTTGAAATGTCCATATTGTGTGGTGTGCATGTGTGTATTCATAAATGCCTACTTGCAAACTATTTATTGAAGCGCTACATATGCAACATATCTTTACTGATGTTCCTCTGTCTTCGTTTGCTTTTAGGTGCACAAAGTCAATAACTCCGCATCATCGTTGAGCATCAGTGCCAGGAAGAAGTCCTGCTGCGGCCTGTTGTTCCGACATCTGAAGAAGATGGCTCCAAAAAGAGGTGCCCGTAGCTCCTCTTGCAAGAAAAATGTCTCTACTAAGGAGAAGAAGAAGCAAGTGGCACCACTTACCAAGGAGACTGGTGGCTCGACCACTACATTTTGGGGAAAAAAAAAAAGGCCCACCATGAGTGCTGCACAGGTAGCCAGTTTAGTAGTTCAATCACCAACGACCAGTGATGTTGGCTCATCGCAAGAAAGTAGCAGCACACCATCAACACAGGTTGTAACTCATCTCACAAGTACTATTCAACAACCAAAGCCGCAACAACAACTGCATGGGCTACTAGTACAAGCACAAGTACATGCGCAAGGAGCTGTCCGAGAAGGAGCTGTCCGAGAAGGAGCTGTCCGAGAAGGAGCTGGCCGAGAAGGAGAAGGCCGAGAAGGAGAAGGCCGAGAAGGAGAAGGCCGAGAAGGAGAAGGCCGAGAAGGAGAAGGCCGAGAAGGAGAGGTCCATGGAGAGTTGCAAGTAGAGGTCAGTGAAGAGGCCCATGTAGCGGCGCATGGAGCGGTGCAAGTGCCCACAATGGTTGTTCTTCCAGAAGTAGGGGCACAGGAGGAAATTGACTTTGGAGCCGGGGTATCATGTCAGGAAGACAAAGGCATTCCTCCTGATGATTCATTTTCTCCCAGCTCCCCACCAAGGAAAAGATCAAGGAGTGTGTGTAGAAGTTCCTCTTCAAGCCCCGCTCCATCAGATGATGATCTGGATCTAGATTGGCAACCATCTCTGACGTCTGAGAGGGAGACACACCATGAGCAGCGAAAGGTATCAAATGTTAAAAGGAAGGGCCCCGGAAAGCTCATACTTATGGATCCGAACGTCGGACTTGATGAAGTGGTGCATTCTGATGTTGTTGAACAGGATGACAGCACTGACCTAGTCATCACACACGTCATTCCAGCCACACCGGCCATGCAGCAGACAGACATTTATACCCTATCCCGACGTCATGCTGAGCGTGACCCTGGCGACGTGGCACTGGTAGCACCACCAACGCAGTCAAGTAGTACAACAAGTTCAACAAAACCTACAGCTCCCATATTTTCTCCCCAGAGGGGGACTCCATCCAGCTCGACTCCCTCAAGTAGGGTTGCTGCAATAATTGCACAACCCAGTAGATGTCTGCAAGGCTCATCCACCACTGCTTCATCTGGCATTGGCAGTATCATCTCGTGCGGCAAAACCAGAAGTTTCCAGTCCCCAGTTTGGAACTTTTTTAGTGTCCATGCAAAGTATGATAACATAGCCGTTTGTTGCATTTGTAAGACTGGAGTTAGCCGTGGTAAGACTGGTACCAACTATGGAACCGGAGGCCAGATAGGTCATCTTGAAAGAAGGCACGCTATCGAATGGTTTGGGCACCTAGCAAACATCAAGGGAAAGCAATCCCAAAGGGCAAGTGGCCAAAATATACCCATATTAGGAGTTTCATCTGAAGATGACGGGGAGGTAGAAGAAGCGTCAGACATTTGTCCGGTTGCACCCAGTACCCCTGGCAGCACCACACCCTCCGGAACACATAGGAGGCACACTGAGAGTCTGGGAGACACACCAATGCGGAAAATGTCAACACTGAGCAGAAGTGGGTCGAAGAAGGCATCAGCATCATCCAGTAAATTTGTCCAGCTCACCATTTCAGCCATGTTCTCCTCAGATGTGCAATTTCAACGCAACCACCCAATTGTACGCCTGTATAACACTAAGCTGGCTAAAATGCTAGCGGTGGACCTTCTCCCTTTTTCGTTTGTCGAAAATGTGGGTTTTCTTGAACTCGTGGCAACACTGGCCCCTAAATGGAAGGTTCCTAGCCGGTTCTATTTTGCCAGGGTTGCTGTTCCAGCACTACATAAAGAGGTGCTTGAGTTGGTTGGGGCAGCTTTGCAGAAGAGTGCTGTTCACACTATACACCTGAAAACAGACATGTGGACCAGTTGCCAAGCCCTTGATTACATGTGCATCACTGCACACTGGGTCTCTTTTTCAGGGGTTGCACAACAGATAAATGCAGGTGGTGACTTGGTCGAGATTTTTAAGGGTGCTCGTAAACATGCAACATTAGCCATGTTTGGCATGGAGAAAAGTCATACTGCAGTCAACATTTTGGATGACTTTAACAAAAAGGTCTCGCAATGGCTGCCCCCAAGAAATTGCAAGGTTGGTTATGTTTCAACTGATAATGGCAGCAATGTAGTTAGGGCCATGGAGGACGGTTACTATTTCAGAGTGCCGTGTTTGGCGCACTGTATGAACCTTGTCGTGCAAAAGTTCTTGAAAAAAGAACTTGCAGTCGACCAAATACTGACCATCTGCAGAAGAATATGCACACACTTCAACCATTCTTTTAAGGCCCGGAAGGAGCTGAGGCGCCAGCAAAATGTACGTAGAATGCCAGTGAAAGCACTTATCCAGGAGGTGGCAACACGTTGGAACTCAACCTTCTACATGCTTGAGCGTCTGCATGAGCTGTTTCCAGTAGTCAATGAGTATTTCTACAACCTGGGTGGTGATACGACAGAAATTATGCTAGCGGTGGAGCAATGGCAGCTAGTTAAAAGCCTGACAGACATGCTTTGTCCTTTTGAGGTCTTCACGCGTGACGTCAGCAGGGAGGACTGTTCTTTGAGCAAAGCTATCCCATTGTTGCTGAAGCTCGAGCACCAAGTCAAGGTGGTGTCTTCAGAATTAAAAGATGCTGGAAAGAATGAAGCATATGAGTTGGCGCAGAGATTATTACATCGCCTAGTTAGCAATAAACGGCTTGTAAATATCAAGAAACAACAGCACTACATTTCTGCTACTATTCTGGATCCACGTTACAAAAAGCCATTGTTTGGCAAAGTAATAATTCCTTTTGCAGCAAGATGGCCGCATAAGCTCCCGGCTCCGCAGACCTCCGCCAGCAGCTCGTATATCCTGCAAGTTATCCTGTTTTCCAACCAGACTCCCGTATATATGAGGAGTGACTGACTCTGAAGGCGCAATCCCGAACTTTTTATCACACCGGATGACGGAGATACGCCGTGTTTCATTTTCGGCCTACCTGGGAGTGGAAGCCGGGGCCTCGATTTCTAACCCATCCAGGCTGGAATTGAACAACATCGGCTGTGAACCTTGGGCTTTGTCCGGTCTCCCGAACGGGGACATACTCTACCTGTTTTAAACGGCGATTTTGTGTCCTGCCTGCAACGCACACGCTACGGCGTGACACATCGTTTGCTGCGGCCCTGTATCCGACGCCCGGAGACATAGTAAGCTTGTCGGGGGGGTGCGGACGGGAGCCCCGACCAGCGACGAAGGTGCAAAATTGTGAGGTGAGAGCGCCCGTGGTTGATGTCCGCTCCAGATTTGCCTGCTTCCCCGGAGTAGCCGGCCTCCGGGGTCTGCAACCTGATCTGTTGCTTACGAGAGGAGATGGAGGGGACGGAAGGCACACCACCGCTGCGCGCCGTAATGGCGGCCATTAGAGCGCTCCACTCACAGATCATCGTCAACTACCAGGCACTGTCGGTAACAATGGATGATCTTTGCCGGAGACCGGACAGCGGCTTTTTGCCATCATCGCAGCCAGCGGTGCCACCAGTGAAACATCGTGTATCCAACTTCGAGGTCCCTGTGCAGACGCCGGATCCCTTTCGCGCTGCTGATTCCTATGAGACAGATCGCGCGCCCGTGGACATTGTCAGCGTCCCTTGCTTGAACCCTATCTCACCGACTATCACTATGGACAACTTTGACTGCCTTAACAAGATCACCTGTGACTATTGGAAAGTTTTATCATCCTTCCACGCTTTTCCTCGCTTGCTCTGTGGAGATCGTGAACTTTTATCCTTTATTTGGCTTGCTCATACTGACTTGAACTTTCATGGAAACTTTACCTCTCTCATTGTTGCAGTGGCCTGGGTTGTAAGTGCTCCAGTGGACATTCGTACTGGCCAGGGTTAACTTGTGGGACTTTTTAGGATACGTGAAAATAATTTAATCTGCTGCTGGGATTGTGACCTGTGAAATGCGGGAGTCGGGTGGTATGTTTCGTACTTCCCGGATTGATTGTGCATCTCGTTACATTTATTTTGCACTTGTTTCCGGGTGGTTGCGTCTGTTGGAGGGTAAGGGAGTCCAGGAGTGTGTTTTTTTTTGTCTCTCCTCCTCCGCTTCTTTCCTTCTCTCTTTTAGGGACGTTTCTGGGCGACAGGCACGCTGCTAATGGGTTAGGCCGTAGCCATTGCAGGGGTGCAGGGTGGTGGGGGGGGGTTGTTATTTTGCCTTTGTTTTGTTCTATGGCCCCTTCTTTCTTCTCTTTCTCTCTCTTTAGGGTATTCCTCTGGGCGACAGGCACGCTGCTAGTGGGGTAGGCCGTAGCCATTGCAGGGGTGCAGGGTGGGGGGTGCGGGGGGGGTTTGTTATTTTGCCTTTGTTGTGTTCTATGGCCCCTTTTCTTTTTTTCGCAGGGTCCGGTAGCGATACTTTCGATCTCATCCTGCTGCATATGAGTGGGCGGGGTTTGGGGTGGGTGGTTATGATGATTGATAGGTAGCTTTGTTCTTCTCCCTTAGTGAACATACTGGCGCTTGCATTTTTGCTGTTGGTCTATCTTGATCCATGACTGCCTTTTAACGCCTACCCGCATTTTTATACCTCCAGTGTGTAGCTCCGGATATCCTGTATCTTCTTCTTTATCTTGTTTTTTGGGGGGGGGGGGTTCAATGTAAAATGAAACCTTAGGCATATCCTTGATCTCGGAATGTTTTCAATACATCGTCTATCCTCTACCGCTGCCGGACCCATGGGTTGTCGGCTGAAGAGCTGTGTTATTGGATTTCCTGATACGTTCTGCATACATGTGGTGACCGGCCGCTGTCGATGCAGGGCTACTTCTGTATTTTGTGTTGAACGATATAATAAAGGTTTTCAAAAAAAAAAAAAAAACATTTCCTTTTGAAACATCAAATGTTACAGAGTACAAAGGTTGGCTAGCTCAGTCAGGCATTCGTTTTGAAAGAGAGCGGAAGGAAACTGTAGGAGAACTTGAAGACAGTACTACTAGTGAATCAGCAGGCCATCAGGCGTCCCAAAAAAACACTTCTGCATCTGTGCCTGTGGCTGAAGTGAGAGACTTTTCCTCTGAGCCGTTAACCACACCAGCAACCGTATCATCTGCACCAGGCCCAGGTGATATGTCTGAAGCGGATTGGCTAAGTGAGCTAGGGTTTCCTTGTCCCAGAAAGGACACAGAAGTGCAAAGTACAGGAATCCGGGAGAACATTGTTTCAATGGTGCAGGCCTATCTGGATGACTCCACAGCGGTCAATATTACTGAGGACCCATTGGCGTATTGGCATGGGAAAAGAAACATATGGCGAGAGCTCACCAACCTGGCTATCAATTACTTGTCTTGCCCACTCGCAAGCGTGTCTTCAGAACGTGTTTTTAGTTCTGCTGGTGGCATTGTGACTTGCAAAAGGTCCCGCCTCTTGCCCGCAAATGTGGAGCGGCTCACCATGATAAAGATGAACCAGCACTTCATACCACCAGATTACAAAGTACGAGAATGCACGCAGGAAGAAGAGGACACTGACCTACCTGAGGAAAGTTCTCCTCAGTTACCAGAAGTACTACCTACTGAATTTGCAGAGTATGAGGACGAGTTCTGCTTCCCTGACAGCGAGTTCTGAAAATGAGTCAATAATTAATTAACTTTAACATTAGTCCTTATTCACTTTTATTCCTGTGTGTCTGTCTTTCTTTTTTTAGCAAGTGCTTCATCACATTCACAACAAAACTGTAATCACCCCATCACAAGCAACAACAAGCCCATCAGCAGAACTGTCTTGATTTTGATGCCGCAGCATTCCTCAGGTTTACAACAGTTAGTTGACAAGAACTCAGTCCTGGTCGTCTATCCTCCTCCTCCTCCAGACTCACCCTATCCATTTCCCGTAATGCTGATGCCTGGAATCTGCACAATGAAGAAACTTACGTTGACGAGTCCCCTAAAGAGGGACTGGAAGTAGTGAGTCCTCATTTAAATACATTTTGCTAAGTGTGACTTTTTTTCCCCGATTTGCTTTTTGGCTGTTTGGGGGGTGTCAAACTTGTTTGCGCTTGGGTTTACGGGTCTTGGCTGGGCCATTGCTGGCAAGGTCTATTAAGGGATGAAATTGGTTAGGCATTTACTTTGGAAAACATTTGGCCAATTACACGTGAACGTTTAGGCGTTATTATTGCTCGCTTGCCTGTCTTAGGGGTGCTGTCTGTGGGGCTTCTAGGATTTTGGGGTCTGTGAGCACCGCTGCCATATTTCTAATGTTGATTGCTTTTGTTTTGCAGAAAATCCACGCCGGGAAACTCCAGTTGGGGCCCTGCTGCAGAACGCCTTAGGACACTGTGAATTCCAGGTGGAGCCAGCCCTCAAACACAAATTACAGGTAAGATAAGCGTTTGGATGGGAGGTAGTATAATGGAGTATTCGGAGAGGCGAGAGAGTGACAGTGGTACTAGTAGTAAAGTCCTAGGGCTCTTGAATTAACAAACTCTGTGACAGGCATTTACTTTAGAAAACATTTGGCCTATTACACGTCAACCAACACGATGACAGTGTTCAGTTAAATGAACTTACTGCAAAACCACCACCCACCAAGCTCAAAAGTAGTAAAAAAACAGATATGCTCAGATAAAGTTTGAAAAAGTATATTTTTATATCCCTAACAAAATAATCTCCCGCAAGACCCTCCCTAACCCCAACAAATAAATAGTCATTCAAAAGTCCCCCAAAAACCCAACTCCCAATTCCCACCCCCCAAAAGTCTCTAAAAAAGGGGCAAGGGACACTCTAGGGATGCACAGTGTTGAGTTTGGCCTCCAGGGCATCATGCCTTAGGGCCAGGGCATCGTACTTCTCCTGGAGTGTGGCGTGATCTAAGCGGAGGCCCTCCACCACATTCTGATAGTCTTTCCATTTCTGGACCTCCGCCTCTAGGTCGGACACTCTGCGGAGTGCTCGGCGCAAGCGAGCCTTTACACTGCTGTGAGGTGCAGCCTTTGCTGCTTGGCGGTGGCGTCTGCCAGCACGGCTCCGTTTGGCTGGAGCACTGCGCTTACCGGCAGAACGTGGGGTCACGGAGGAGGATGCAGATGTTGATGCACTGGACTGCGTGTCGTCCCCCTCCAATTCCACCAGCCGCCGATATTGGGCAACAGTTGCTTCCAGCCTCCGTTGCCGGGCCAGTACAGCCAGCATACTCCTCGTCGGTTTTGAGGTTTTAGTATTACCAACTATATGAAGAAAGAAAGACATAATATGTAACCAATGCTCTTTAAGAATATGATTAACACAAAATAATTCAGCAGGAAGTTGTGTCACAGTACAACTAGCAACTAGCCAGCGCAGTACAAAACTATTCAGGCCAGTATCATGGGCGTCCGCAGGGAGGGGCAAGGGGGGGCGCTTGAATCACCATTTCCCTTCCCACAACTCACTTGTATCCTTGGTTTGATGCTCTTTCATATGAAAGAGATCTGGCAGAAGCCCAGGCGATATGTCTGTTTCCCTCTCTCTCTCTCTCTCTGTCTCCCTCTTTATGTCTCCCTCTACCTCGCTGTCTCTCTCTCTCTGTCTCCCTCCCTCACCCTCCCTCTGGCTCCCTCTCTCTCTCTCTCTCCTTCTGTCTTCCTCTCTCTCTGTCTCTGCCTCTATCTGTCTGTCGGTCCCAGCCTGCTGTAATTACCATATTGTAATTTGTCACTGGGCCACCACTGGATACACATCATATCCTATCTAAGAGTCTGATAGTACCATGATCCAGCTTACCTGTACTCGCCACCGCCACTGTCTCCTTCCTCACAGTCTGTACTTCTTGGTCCGACTCCTCTTGCGCCGCCTCCTCCCCAGAGTGATCCTCGGACTCAGAGTCAATGATCACCACCACATCCGAGCTGGTCCCACCACCAGATGTTCCACATACAAAGTAGATTTAAGAATGTTAGATTACACAACTCACTAGTATTTGGTCTATGAATGAAGAAATGTGAAAACAGAAAAATTAATTGACTGTCTACTCTAGTCTAAAGTAAAAATGTCCCTCCTTCCAGGGAAGGCTGTTGTCTTGCTGCATTTTTTTGTCATACTTGATGAATGCTTGATTAATTTTAACACACACCATTTTTCTCTGAACAGACAGAAACTGGACTTCTAAGGACAAGAGCAACATCAACTTCAAACCAGGTGAAAGCTCGGCTCGACCACAAGAAATGTGTTCCATTACTCATCAACTCAGCACCAAGCACTTTTCCATTTCCAACTAACTTTATTTTAATATATGTGTTTACTTAAACGTTTTTAAACTTTTAATAAAGCTTTTAAACTTGAATTGACTCTGTGGTTTTTGGTCCTCCAGACTAGAGTGACTGAGCGAAAGGTTTTGCAATTTTTGCAAGGAGGAGTCCGTGCCGCTGACACTACCAGGTTTATACAGTGTGCCAAACACGCCACTCTGAAATATTATTACTCTGGTCTTTGGTGTCCATAGTTCGGTTTGTGGAGAATTGTCCCTGCAACAGTAGTATTATTGATTTTGCTCCTATCTAAACACTATTTCGAAAAAATTAAATTAGGAACGCTTGGACAACAATAGGTCCTCTATATTTAAATGAAAACTTACTGGGGTCAGCAAAGGAGCACTCGCCGCCCTGGCCTGCATCCTCCTCCTTTGGAGCCACTGCATCCGTTTTTTCTGTCCGCTTGCCCCTGGGCGGACCTGACGTACAACATGAAAGAATGAACAGAAAACATTGATGATTGCTGCTTGCCGATGTCCTTGTCAACCAAATCAAACATTTAGAAAGAACAAGAACCAACTATTTCAGCCAAAAAGAGGGCTACAAAGGAAGGACTGCACCTGAGCCTCTACTCTAGGGGCAGATTTACAAGCCCCTTGCAGCTCTTTTGCTCCGTTCTTGCGTCACTTTTGTGATGCAGCGCCACAACAAGAGAGGCGCCATGGTGTGGCGTATATTATCAACGTGACGCATATGGGAGATGCATCCCATTCTAAAGCCCTGCGCCATAAGGGAGCGTTCCAGCGCAAGGGAGGGCAGGGCGTTCCTGCGCAGGAACGCATGCTAAAAGTGGCTATGGGGAATATATAAAATTTCAATCAGTCATTTAGGACAATGATGCGTCACTGAAACCCTGCGCCTGCATGAAGCAGACTTACGGCTTGACGCAGCATTGCTGGAGCTGCGCCATCGTTGCAACGCAACTCCATCAATGAGCCGCCTTTACGGCACCGATGTGTAACGCTTCGGTGACGTTTTGGGACCATGGTGTGCCGCATTGTAAATACGGCGCACCATGGGTGGTGCTGGCGTGCCGCAAACTTTGCAGGGATGCGCAGGTAATTGCTAATCTGACACTTAGGGGCATACTTACGAGTTCTGAGCTGGACACCTCCAGATGTGCACCAGAACAAATGCGTAACGCAAAACTAACCTTGCGTCACGGCAGATGCGGCAAACCCTGGCGCAAGGTTAGGCAGATGCGTGACGCATCTCGTGACGAAAGAGAGGCGCATCTCTACAGTCGCGTCGCAGGCGCGATGCAACTATAGCAATGCTCAGGGCTGCCCAATACTCAACATACCGCATCAGTCCTTACGCCTGCTTCAAGCAAGCAGGCATAAAGAATTGACGTAGCAGCGTCGCGGAAGTGCCTGCGTTAAATCTTGTAGATTTCACGCAGGCACTTTTGCGAGGCGCACAGCTGCCTGACCGCCACCCCCCACCCCCCACCCCCCCCTGCGTGGGAACGCACCCATTGTGGCGCAGGCCCAGGCCTTAACGTGGCGCATCTCCTTAGATGCATCACGTTGTACATGACTCGCAGGGATGCGCCACGTTTACGTCGCTGTGCGTCAGGTAAGGCAGCGTAAACGTGGCACAAGGGGCTTGTAAATCTGCCCCTTTGTGTCTAGCATTACGCAGTTCTGTAAAATACACTCATACATTACTCAGCCCAATTAAATGAACACAAAATAGAAAACAAATAAGCAGTGGCACCGCCACAGAGAAGGAGAACAGTGCACCTGAAATGCACAGAAGATTTTGAAATATTAATTTACCTCTCTTATCAATGTAATCAGCAGCATTATTGCTCTTTGTAAAAAAGTTAAAACAAACATTTGCAATATAACACACAGAGCAGGAGAAAAAACAGAGTAGTGAGTGATGAAAAAATTGCTACTACTACTCACCAAGCCCGGGGACCTCCACTCCCAGCACGTCTAGCAGGTCGCGCTCTCGGTCCAGGATATCGGTCCAGCGGTGGGTCACTTGATTGTAGGTGTGCTGGACCCCCGTGATCTTAAAAAGGGCCCGACACACCTGCCCCCACCGCTTCCGTCGCTCCTGGCTGGTGGTATAACCAGCAGCGATCCTGCCGCCTGCCGCGATGGTCCTGGGGAGACGGCGCTGCACATAAAAAACGAGTGCGCCCACCTCCTCAGGGCTGAAGATCTCCCGGGGCACCACCATTTCCGCCCTCAAGCGGCCACACGGGAGCCGGGCACGGGCTGCGGTGCCCGTCTTGGGCAGCTTGACAGCTGTCTTCACCATGTTCTGGGCAGGTGTTAGCAGTAAGGAGACAAAATGAAAAAGAATAAGAGTAGGGAAGAAGGAAATAAAAGTTTAAAAAAGTAGTTGAAAAGTAAACAAAAGTAGCCTAAAACACAAAAATATAGACCTAGAAAAATAGAGGGATAGAAAAAAAGTTAAATAGATCAAAAAAATATTAAAACAAGCAAAGGATGGCAGAGATATACAGAGGATAGAAACACCATGCCCAGACACATAGGAATGAATGAAAAACAAGATGGCGGCCCGAACACGTGCGTGTAAGTAAGTTCGCACGCGATTTCTCTCGCGAACTCGTGCGAACTTGCATTCGCAAGGCGCTCATTGCGCGAGATTACACATAGCGGGCGGAAACGGAAATACGTCACGCAAACAAAATGGCGGCGCCCATACTCAACCTTGGGGTAACTCGCACGAGTTCGCGTCTTCCACGGTCGAGTTCGCACAACGCCGCGCCTCGCGAATAGGGCAAAATTACCGAAAAACGAGTTTTGCAAAAGCAAAACCAACGAGCAGGTGCAAAAGTTCGAGCTCATCATTTGTAACCATTTACCTGTAGTGCTTCCTGAAGGGGCCCTCCAGAATCTGGTTGCCTACTTGCAACTATTGTGTGACCCTGCTCTGACAGTCACAGAATATTTACAAGTATGCCATTGCATCCTGTTATTGCAACAAAAAGGAAAGGGAGCAGACAAGCAGGTGCCAGCCTTCATTAATGTCAGTTGGGGCAGGGCAGGTGTTGTTGTTTGCAAAACTTAGTGCAGGTGTACTTGGCTTTGCCACAATAATGTACACTCACTAGTCAATCAGAGGGTGCTGTGATGACACCGAGGGTGGCATGGGTGTGCCAGCCAGAGGGTGGCATGGGTGAACCAGAGTGCCAGTGTTGACAGAGGATGGCAGTGCTTTGCTTTGCCCCAATAATGTACACTGGTGAATCAGAGGGTGCTGTGATGACACAGAGGGTGACATGGGTGAGCCAGAGGGTGGCATGGGTGACCAAAGAGAGTGCCAGTGGTGACAGAGGGTGGCAGTGATGAAGAAAGCCTTGCAAACAGGCTGGGCACGTAGAAACAACAAGTTCGCAAAACTGGCGACCCGACAAGTAAGTTCGCAATTTGTGAAATTGTACAAATTCCTCGCGAACTTGCAGAAACCCGTGCGAACACACACCCCAAAAAAAATACGCAAATCCGTGAGAGTTTGCGGATTTTGCGGATTTTCGCAATCCGCAAATACGCAAATACGCAAATTCGCGGATTGCGAATCCGCAAAATCCACCCATGCTTATATTGCCCTCACTCTATCTATCTGTTGCCCTCACTCTATCTATCGCCCTCACTCTATCTATCTATTGGCCCTCACTCTATCTATCTATCACTCTATCTATCTATCTATCTATCTATCTATCTATCTATCTATCTATCTATCTATCTATCTATCTATCTATCTGTCGCCCTCACTCTATCTAGTGCCCTCATTCTATCTATCTGTCTATCTATCTATCGCCCTCAAGCTATCTGTCTATCTATCGCACACACTCTATCTATCGCCATCACTCTATCTATCGACCGCCCTCACTCTATCTGTCTCTCTATATATCGCCCTCACTCTAGCTATCGCCCTCACTCTATCTATCTATCTATCTATCTATCTATCTATCTATCTATCTATCTATCTATCTATCTATCTATCTATCTATCTATCTATCTATCTATCTATCTATCTATCTATCTATCTATCGCCCTCACTCTATCTATCTATGGTCCTCACTCTATCTATCTGTCGCCCTCACTCTATCTATCTGTCGCCCTCAATCTATCTATCGCCCTCACTCTATCTATCTTTCGCCCTCAATCTATCTATCGCCCTCACTCTATCTATCTTTCGCCCTCACTCTATTTATCTATCTATCTATCTATCTATCTATCTATCTATCTATCTATCTATCTATCTATCTATCTATCTATCTATCTATCTATCTATCTATCTATCTATCACCATCACTCACTCTATCGATCTGTCGCTAGCATACTCCTGCAGGATTACCACCACACCCACCTCCACAACCACCACGTCCACCTCCACTACCACCATGTCCACCACCACTATCACCACCACCACATCTACGTCCACGACCACCACGACCACCACATCCACCATCACTACGTCCACCACCACCATGTCTACCACCACTACGACGACCACCACCATGTCCGCCACCACCGCGTCCACCACCACCAAACCCACCACCACCACGTCCACCACCACCACACCCATCACCACCACGTCCACCACCACTACCATCATCACCATGTCCACCACGTCCACCACCACGTCCACCACCACCATGTCCACCACATCCACCACCACCATGTCCACTAGCATCACCACGTCCACCATGAGACCACTACCATGTCCACCACGAGGCCACTACCACGTCCACCACCACCACTACATCTACCTCCACCACCACCACATCCACCACCAAGTCCACCACCAAGTCCACCGCCAAGTCCACAACCACCACCAGGTCCACCACCACCACCACGTCCACACCCACCACCACCTCCACCACGACATCCACAACCACCACCACATCCACCAACACCACGTCCAACACCACCACATCCACCACCACCATGTCCACCACCACCATGTCCTCCACCACCACCACATCCACCACCACCACCACACCCACCTCCACCACCACCACATCCACCACCACCACGTCCACCACCACCACATCCACCACCACCACATCCACGACCACCACCACGGCCACCACCACGTCCACCACGAGGCCTCCTCACTCTATCGATCTATTGCCCTCACTATATCTATCTATCGCCCTCACTCTATCTGTCTGTCGCCCTCACTCTATCTGTCTGTCGCCACACTCTATCTATCTGTCGCCCACACTCTATCCATCTGTCGCCCACACTCTATCTATCGCCCTCACTCTATCTATCCATCTATCTATCTATCTATCTATCTATCTATCTATCTATCTATCTATCTATCGCCATCACTCTATCAATCAACCCTCACTCTATCTATCTATCGCCCTCACTCTATCTATCTATCCATCTATCTATCGCCCTAACGCTATCTATCTATCGCCCTCACTCTATCTATCGCCCTCACTCTATCTATCGCCCTCACTCTATCTATCGCCCTCACTCTATCTATTGCCCTCTATCTATCTATTGCCCTCACTCTATCTATCTATTGGCCTCACTCTATCTATCTATCACCCACACTATATCTATCTATCGCCCTCACTCTATCTGTCGCCCTTACTCTATCTGTCTGTCGCCCACACTCTATCTGTCGACCACACTCTATCTATCTGTCGCCCACACTCTATCGCCCTCACGCTATCTATCTATCTATCTATCGCCCTCTCTCTATCTATCTATCTATCTATTGCCCTCACTCTATCTATCTATCTATCTATCTATCTGTCGCCCTCACTCTATCTAGTGCCCTCATTCTATCTATATGTCTATCTATCTATCGCCCTCAAGCTATCTGTCTATCTATCGCACACACTCTATCTATCGCCATCACTCTATCTATCGACCGCCCTCACTCTATCTGTCTCTCTATATATCGCCCTCACTCTAGCTATCGCCCTCAGTCTATCTATCTATCTATCTATCTATCTATCTATCTATCTATCTATCTATCTATCTATCTATCTATCTATCTATCACCATCACTCACTCGATCGATCTGTCGCTAGCATACTCCTGCAGGATTACCACCACACCCACCTCCACAACCACCACGTCCACCTCCACTACCACCATGTCCACCACCACTATAACCACCACCACATCTACGTCCACGACCACCACGACCACCACATCCACCATCACTACGTCCACCACCACCATGTCTACCACCACTACGACCACCACCACCACGTCCACCACCACCACACCCATCACCACCACGTCCACCACCACTACCATCATCACCATGTCCACCACATCCACCACCACGTCCACCACCACCATGTCCACCACATCCACCACCACCATGTCCACCAGCATCACCACGTCCACCATGAGACCACTACCATGTCCACCACGAGGCCACTACCATGTCCACCACCACCACTACATCTACCTCCACCACCACCACATCCACCACCAAGTCCACCACAAAGTCCACCGCCAAGTCCACAACCACCACCAGGTCCACCACCACCACCACGTCCACACCCACCACCACCTCCACCACGACATCCACAACCACCACCACATCCACCAACACCACGTCCAACACCACCACATCCACCACCATATCCACCACCACCATGTCCTCCACCACCACCACGTCCACCACCACCACCACACCCACCTCCACCACCACCACATCCACCACCACCACGTCCACCACCACCACATCCACCACCACCACATCCACCACCACCACCACGGCCACCACCACGTCCACCACGAGGCCTCCTCACTCTATCGATCTATTGCCCTCACTATATCTATCTATCGCCCTCACTCTATCTGTCTGTCGCCCTCACTCTATCTGTCTGTCGCCCACACTCTATCTATCTGTCGCCCACACTCTATCCATCTGTCGCCCACACTCTATCTATCGCCCTCACTCTATCTATCCATCTATCTATCTATCTATCTATCTATCTAGCTATCTATCTATCTATCTATCTATCTATCTATCTATCTATCTATCTATCTATCTATCTATCTATCGCCATCACTCTATCAATCAACCCTCACTCTATCTATCTATCGCCCCTCACTCTATCTATCGCCCTCACTCTATCTATCTATCCATCTATCTATCGCCCTAACGCTATCTATCTATCGCCCTCACTCTATCTATCGCCCTCACTCTATCTATCGCCCTCACTCTATCTATCTATCGCCCTCACTCTATCTATTGCCCTCTATCTATCTATTGCCCTCACTCTATCTATCTATTGGCCTCACTCTATCTATCTATCTATCGCCCACACTATATCTATCTATCGCCCTCACTCTATCTGTCGCCCTTACTCTATCTGTCTGTCGCCCACACTCTATCTGTCGACCACACTCTATCTATCTGTCGCCCACACTCTATCGCCCTCACGCTATCTATCTATCTATCTATCTATCGCCCTCTCTCTATCTATCTATCTATCTATTGCCCTCACTCTATCTATCTATCTATCTATCTATCTATCTATCTATCTATCTATCTATCTATCTATCTATCTATCTATCTATCTATCTATCTATCTATCGCCCTCACTCTATCTATATGTCTATCTATCGCCCTCACTCTATCTATCTATCTATCTATCTATCTATCTATCTATCTATCTATCTATCTATCTATCTATCGCCATCACTTTATCTATCACCCCTCACTCTATCTATCTATCGCCCTCACTCTATCTACCGCCCTCACTCTATCTATCTATCGCGCTCACTCTATCTATCTATCGCCCTCTCTCTATCTATTGCCCTCACTCTATCTATCTATTGCCCTCACTCTATCTATCTATTGCCCTCACTCTATCTATCTATCTATCGCCCTCACTCTATCTATCTATCGGCCCTCACTCTATCTATCTATCTATCACTCTATCTATCTATCTATCTATCTATCTATCTATCTATCTATCTATCTATCTATCTATCTATCTATCTATCTATCTATCTCTCTGTCGCTCTCACTCTATCTAGTGCCCTCATTCTATCTATCTGTCTATCTATCGCCCTCAAGCTATCTGTCTATCTATCGCACTCACTCTATCTATCGCCTTCACTCTATCTATCGATTGCCCTCACTCTATCTGTCTCTATATCGCCCTCACTCTATCTATCTATCGGCCTTCACTCTATCTATCTATCTATCTATCTATCTATCTATCTATCTATCTATCTATCTATCTATCTATCTATCTATCTATCTATCTATCTATCTATCTATCTATCTATCTATCTATCTATCTATCTATCTATCTATCTATCTATCTATCTATCTATCTATCTATCTATCTATCTATCTATCTATCTATCTATCTATCTATCTATCTATCTATCTATCTATCTATCTATCTATCTATCTATCCAGGGTTTGTCAGTGACTCTTGCGGTTCCCCTTCCCGCGGCCGGGCTCAGCGCCGCCCCCTGCCTTCACCGACCGGCCGGGCTTTGCTCGGCCGGTCCAGCGCTCCGGACCACAAGCCCCAGGAGTCTCAGGGGCACAACGCGCTTTTCCCACGCACCAGGAGGCGCATAAAGACCCGCCTGCTGCGGAGTCCCTTGGTGTCCAGGGCTTGTCAGTGACTTTTGCGGTTCCCCTTCCCGCGGCCGGGCTCAGCTCCGCCCCCTGCCTTCACCGACCGGCCGGGCTTTGCTCCGCCGGTCCAGCGCTCCGGACCACAAGCCCCAGGAGCCTCAGCGGCACAACGCGCTTTTCCCGCGCCAGGAGGCGCATAAAGACCCGCCTGCTGTGGAGTCCGTTGGCGTCCAGGGTTTGTCAGTGACTTTTGCGGTTCCCCTTCCCGCGGCCGGGCTCAGCTCTGCCTCCTGCCTTCACCGACCGGCCGGGCTTTGCTCCGCCAGTCCAGCGCTCCGGACCACAAGCCCCAGGAGCCTCAGGGGCACAACGCGCTTTTCCCACGCGCCAGGAGGCGCATAAAGACCCGCCTGCTCCCTCGTCCCACGAGGACGCGCGCAGGACACGCCGGGCTAAGCCCGGGCAAAGGGCGGGCCCTCTGTGGCCCTCATAGGCCTGAGGAGACTGGACTGGGCAATGGACTTTGGTGGTACAGTAAATTCCTCTTTTTCAGATTTAGGCTAGCATAAGTTTTGTTGCGTGACTGTAAAAAGGCTCAAATTTCACAGTTTCTTTGCCCTGTATTCCATTAGTGTGTCTGGCTAGTGTGCTTTTGGAGGTGTTCAATTAGGTAGCTTGTAGTTATTTAATATTGTTAATCACCTGGTTTATACTTCAATCACGCTGTGTAAATATGTCTCATTGTAAAAACACCACCAAGGGCCCTGGAGCATCCACACTTGATAACTACTTAGTAAAAGTGGTCTCCAAAATCAATAGTGATCGGAGAGCTTCTCTAGGGAAATCGGGTTCCACGGAGCTTTTGCTCCCTAGCTCCCTCCCCGATACAATAGTGACCCCCCTTGAGGCTAACGCTGACTCAGGAAGCAGGGGAATGGTAGTGACAGACGTCCAGGTACACCCACCCCCAACAGATTTAATTCTTGATATTATTGCTAGCCCAGTTGGTTCACCCGGACCAGATGAGATTCGCTCCAAAACACCGAGAGCAGTCAGGGCCTGTAGGAAAGTGCCAACCAAACGGGGTGGTGGGAAGCCAAGAAAAGCTATAGAGAATAAGGTATCCCCTCGAAAAAATAAAGGCAAACATGGGGGACCTGAATCGCCGGAAACTGCTGTAGGCTGTAGTACAAACATGGAACAATTTGAACCCCTACTGGGCGCTTTCGAGACTAAACTAGAGACAAAAATGGTAGAAATCATATCCCCCCTGTTGCATAAGATAGATGCACTTACTTCTGAAGTTGCTAGACTGATGGCTCTAGTTAAAACCCAGCCCTCTCCAGTAGTAGTGGATAGGTCTGCGGATAAAGCCCCTGGCTTACCAAGAACAGACCCCTTCCTTCTTCCATAGATGGCCGTATCTTAAATGTTCGACGGGTGGGGTGGCTTGGCCACAGGACTAAAGATATATCAGGTGATCTGGTAATTGTTAACTTTAGGAGTACCCACGTAATTCCATTTCTCAGAGGCTGGCGTCCACAAGTTGGTGATGGCCCTATTGTAACGTGGGAACTCTGTGACTTTTTTCCTAAAGCCCGCCCTAGCATTGATGTGTCACCTTTGGTACCCAGGTCTAACATCCATCTCCTGGGCCGTCCAAACCTGCTAAGCGTTGAGTCCTTGATCTCCGCTGGGAGATATGCTCCATTGTCTTATCTTGATGGAAATGATTGACTCACTGTTGGGAATGTTCTATATAATACAGGGGAAAAGAGGGGTTTGGCATCAGCGGATATGGGTTTGGAGGTTTCATCCTTTGCTCAGTGTTCTGAACCTTGTATTAGCGTTAGTACAATAACGGCACAAGATAATATCTCAATCATTCCCCCAGTTACTGCGTCAGTCCAGCTCGCGGTAACAAACCCCCACTTGTTGGACTCCGCCTACACTAAGTGTGTAGGTTGGAACATAGCCGGGCTTGAGTCCCGTTTGTGTATCCCTGATTGGGTGGATTTTATAGATCAAGGGGATGTTTGGTCCTTTCAAGAAACATGGGCACTTTTGCCGGTGTTTCGGGTGGGGTTTCTAAATTTTAGTAAACCCGCTATAAAAGGACTAAAAGGGCGCCCCGCAGGAGGGTTGACAACTTGGGTCCGTCAATGTGAAGGTGTATGGGCGGAAGAAGTTGCCATAGACAGCCCAGACATACTAATAATAAGGATTAGATCTTCCAAAGGCTTTAATGTCCTTTTAGTTAATATTTATGTTAGGGGCCTCCACGGTGGACGGGTTTCACCAACCCTTCCTCTCCTGGATGACTTCCTCTCTAATGTAACTGAAGAAGGGTACAAGGTCGTGTTGGGGGATTTTAACACTTGCTTCGTGCCACGGGCATTGATGATGGTTCCCTTACAGAGGAAGAAGACATGACGTGGGGAATACCACAGCTCGATCTACCACCGATTGGGAAATGGTCTTGCTCCGCCACGTTTATTAAGGGGTTGTGCCTAGATCAGGGTCTGAGAGCAACTAATGGTAGGGTAAGATCAGACAGGAAGGGTAGGCACACATTCAACAACGGCAGACATAGCAGTCGCATCGACTATATCTTAGTCGATGTGCAGCTGTGGGTTGCAGTTGTTGATATGGAAATTATTGAACGCCCCGAAAGTGATCACGAACCGCTTGTATTGGCTTTAAGGGACTTTAGCTTTCAAAAGACCAAGAGTTGTGAGTCAAATGTAGTCCCAGCAGAGGTTACCCTAAGTAACGATATGAGAAGGGTGCGCTGGCCCAAAATTGCTGTGGATGAAGGGGCGAGAAAGGAGATTAGAACTTTAGTGTCCAGCTCTTTGGAGCTTTTGAATAATTGCGGGTCGCAGGATGAGATTAATGCAAATCTCACAAGTATACATACCGATTTGTTTCGGGGCCTTAAAAAGCAGTTTATTAAGACTATCCCTAAACAGGACAGGAAGATGAAGCCTAGAGTAGTCACATGGTTTGACGATGAGTGTCGACGGACACAAGGGGACTTGTTTTTAGCTATCAAATCTAAAAACCATGGTCGAGTTAGGTCCTGTAGAAAAGTTTACAATAAAGCTAAACACAAGGCTAAAACTAATTGGGATGAGGACCGGTGGGTAAGTCTGATTGAAGCTTGTGGCTATCGAAACATGCAACAGTTTTGGCACTTACTAAAATGGGGGAAATGCCAGGAAGATCATCCTAGCCCAGCACATGTTGGTCAACAACAGTGGGTAAGCTTTTTTGAGAAACAATTCAGGAGCAACAATGTTGTTTTGGTTGACCTCCCATGCTCCGTCCCTGAGGAATCACTCACGTTTTCTATTTCTGAGGTTAGAAATATTATGATATCAATCCCGAGAGGTAAAGCACCTGGCCCCGATTGTATTCCTGCTGATGTATTTCTGCAGGATCAGGATCTTTGGGCCCCGTACATCTGCCATTTGGCAAATGCTCTTGCGTCGGGTGTATAGGTCCCAGACTCCTGGTACGGGGCTGAAATTCTACCAATTTATAAGAAAGGCGATTGCTCGGTTCCCTCAAACTACCGACCGATCAGCCTCATCGATGCGGTGCAAAAAATAATAGCCCGCCTCGTATTAGGTAGGATTCAGGAATGGATTCAGGATTTTGAGATTCTCACACCTCTACAGGCAGGATTCCGGTCCCATGTGAGCACTCTCGACCAAGCATTCCGCTTTGTGCTGCTATATTGGAAGACAGTTGTTTTTGGGAAGGGCAAGCTGTACGCAGCCTTTGTGGACCTAAGGTCCGCATTCGACCTCGTTCCTAGGTCCAAGCTGTGGGAATGCCTATTGAAGCTGGGAATGCCCGCTGTTCTGGTGCGACTTTTAGTGAACTTACATGCCCACACTTTTGCACAAGTACGTTGGGGTAAGCCTGGGGAGGTTACGGATAGATTTCCAGTTTCTAAAGGTGTTAGACAAGGGTGTGTTCTGGCCCCTACTTTGTTTTCCCTATTTATTAATGGGGTCACCAATTATTTTGTGAACCACCCCACGGATGCTCCCACACTGGTGGGGATGAAAGTACCTCTGCTCATGTTCGCGGATGACACCCTGTTAATATCTAAGACGAGGCAGGGTCTCCAGCAGGCCCTGTCAAGATTTGAGTTGTTTTGCCGCGAGCATGAGCTGGAGGTTAACATTTCCAAAACAAAGTTTATGGTGCTGAGAGGAACATCTCCAACTGCTGCCAGAGTTACAATGGGTGGCACCACCCTTGAGCAGACTACGCTATTCACATACTTAGGTGTCACTTTTAGTGAAAACCTTAGTTGGAAACCGCAAGTCGAGCTCTTGGCACTAAAACATGCGCAAATTGGAGGAGCTCTCCTCAAAGAACATAAAAGCTCCTATACTCGGCCAATTTCCCTGCTCATGAAAATTTACGGCACAAAAATGTTGCCCTCTGTTCTGTATGGTTCAGAAAAGGGGGTGGTGATGAACAGAGTGTCTGAATTAAGCAGACCACTCTTACCCAGTCCAAAGATCAGGGCTTGATCCATCACCGTTATTTAGCTCACTGCCCCATCCCAGCTCAGAACCTGGCTATATGCAAATTAGTCTGTCCCTGGCCCAGTGCATCATGGGAACAGGGCAGACCAAACTACCAAGCCAATTCTTCACCAGAAAGGAGACAAGCTTCCGGGGACCGGTTTCTGGCATTTCAGCCGTCGTCGGCCCGGCTTGCTTGAATCCTGATGGAGCAGTGAGCAAGGGACTCATGTCTGAGTATACCCTGCCACACCTATAGTGGCCAAAAACGATTCAGAAAAGGGGGTGGTGATGAACAGAGTGTCTGAATTAAGCAGACCACTCTTACCCAGTCCAAAGATCAGGGCTTGATTCATCACCGTTATTTAGCTCACTGCCCCATCCCAGCTCAGAACCTGGCTATATGCAAATTAGTCTGTCCCTGGCCCAGTGCATCATGGGAACAGGGCAGACCAAACTACCAAGCCAATTCTTCACCAGAAAGGAGACAAGCTTCCGGGGACCGGTTTCTGGCATTTCAGCCGTCGTCGGCCCGGCTTGCTTGAATCCTGATGGAGCAGTGAGCAAGGGACTCATGTCTGAGTATACCCTGCCACACCTATAGTGGCCAAAAACGATTCAGAAAAGGGGGTGGTGATGAACAGAGTGTCTGAATTAAGCAGACCACTCTTACCCAGTCCAAAGATCAGGGCTTGATCCATCACCGTTATTTAGCTCACTGCCCCATCCCAGCTCAGAACCTGGCTATATGCAAATTAGTCTGTCCCTAGCCCAGTGCATCATGGGAACAGGGCAGACCAAACTACCAAGCCAATTCTTCACCAGAAAGGAGACAAGCTTCCGGGGACCGGTTTCTGGCATTTCAGCCGTCGTCGGCCCGGCTTGCTTGAATCCTGATGGAGCAGTGAGCAAGGGACTCATGTCTTAGTATACCCTGCCACACCTATAGTGGCCAAAAACGATTCAGAAAAGGGGGTAGTGATGAACAGAGTGTCTGAATTAAGCAGACCACTCTTACCCAGTCCAAAGATCAGGGCTTGATCCATCACCGTTATTTAGCTCACTGCCCCATCCCAGCTCAGAACCTGGCTATATGCAAATTAGTCTGTCCCTGGCCCAGTGCATCATGGGAACAGGGCAGACCAAACTACCAAGCCAATTCTTCACCAGAAAGGAGACAAGCTTCCCGGGACCGGTTTCTGGCATTTCAGCCGTCGTCGGCCCGGCTTGCTTGAATCCTGATGGAGCAGTGAGCAAGGGACTCATGTCTGAGTATACCCTGCCACACCTATAGTGGCCAAAAACGATTCAGAAAAGGGGGTGGTGATGAACAGAGTGTCTGAATTAAGCAGACCACTCTTACCCAGTTCAAAGATCAGGGCATGATCCATCACCGTTATTTAGCTCACTGCCCCATCCCAGCTCAGAACCTGGCTATATGCAAATTAGTCTGTCCCTGGCCCAGCGCATCATGGGAACAGGGCAGACCAAACTTCCAAGCCAATTCTTCACCAGAAAGGAGACAAGCTTCCGGGGACCGGTTTCTGGCATTTCAGCCGTCGTCGGCCCGGCTTGCTTGAATCCTGATGGAGCAGTGAGCAAGGGACTCATGTCTGAGTATACCCTGCCACACCTATAGTGGCCAAAACGATTCAGAAAAGGGGGTGGTGATGAACAGAGTGTCTAAATTAAGCAGACCACTCTTACCCAGTCCAAAGATCAGGACTTGATCCATCACCGTTATTTAGCTCACTGCCCCATCCCAGCTCAGAACCTGGCTATATGCAAATTAGTCTGTCCCTGGCCCAGTGCATCATGGGAACAGGGCAGACCAAACTACCAAGCCAATTCTTCACCAGAAAGGAGACAAGCTTCCGGGGACCGGTTTCTGGCATTTCAGCCGTCGTCGGCCCGGCTTGCTTGAATCCTGATGGAGCAGTGAGCAAGGGACTCATGTCTGAGTATACCCTGCCACACCTATAGTGGCCAAAACGATTCAGAAAAGGGGGTGGTGATGAACAGAGTGTCTAAATTAAGCAGACCACTCTTACCCAGTCCAAAGATCAGGGCTTGATCCATCACCGTTATTTAGCTCACTGCCCCATCCCAGCTCAGAACCTGGCTATATGCAAATTAGTCTGTCCCTGGCCCAGTGCATCATGGGAACAGGGCAGACCAAACTACCAAGCCAATTCTTCACCAGAAAGGAGACAAGCTTCCCGGGACCGGTTTCTGGCATTTCAGCCGTCGTCGGCCCGACTTGCTTGAATCCTGATGGAGCAGTGAGCAAGGGACTCATGTCTGAGTATACCCTGCCACACCTATAGTGGCCAAAAACGATTCAGAAAAGGGGGTGGTGATGAACAGAGTGTCTGAATTAAGCAGACCACTCTTACCCAGTTCAAAGATCAGGGCATGATCCATCACCGTTATTTAGCTCACTGTCCCATCCCAGCTCAGAACCTGGCTATATGCAAATTAGTCTGTCCCTGGCCCAGTGCATCATGGGAACAGGGCAGACCAAACTACCAAGCCAATTCTTCACCAGAAAGGAGACAAGCTTCCGGGGACCGGTTTCTGGCATTTCAGCCGTCGTCGGCCCGGCTTGCTTGAATCCTGATGGAGCAGTGAGCAAGGGACTCATGTCTGAGTATACCCTGCCACACCTATAGTGGCCAAAACGATTCAGAAAAGGGGGTGGTGATGAACAGAGTGTCTAAATTAAGCAGACCACTCTTACCCAGTCCAAAGATCAGGGCTTGATCCATCACCGTTATTTAGCTCACTGCCCCATCCCAGCTCAGAACCTGGCTATATGCAAATTAGTCTGTCCCTGGCCCAGTGCATCATGGGAACAGGGCAGACCAAACTACCAAGCCAATTCTTCACCAGAAAGGAGACAAGCTTCCGGGGACCGGTTTCTGGCATTTCAGCCGTCGTCGGCCCGGCTTGCTTGAATCCTGATGGAGCAGTGAGCAAGGGACTCATGTCTGAGTATACCCAGCCACACCTATAGTGGCCAAAACGATTCAGAAAAGGGGGTGGTGATGAACAGTGTCTGAATTAAGCAGACCACTCTTACCCAGTCCAAAGATCAGGGCTTGATCCATCACCGTTATTTAGCTCACTGCCCCATCCCAGCTCAGAACCTGGCTATATGCAAATTAGTCTGTCCCTGGCCCAGTGCATCATGGGAACAGGGCAGACCAAACTACCAAGCCAATTCTTCACCAGAAAGGAGACAAGCTTCCGGGGACCGGTTTCTGGCATTTCAGCCGTCGTCGGCCCGGCTTGCTTGAATCCTGATGGAGCAGTGAGCAAGGGACTCATGTCTGAGTATACCCTGCCACACCTACAGTGGCCAAAAACGATTCAGAAAAGGGGGTGGTGATGAACAGAGTGTCTGAATTAAGCAGACCACTCTTACCCAGTCCAAAGATCAGGGCTTGATCCATCACCGTTATTTAGCTCACTGCCCCATCCCAGCTCAGAACCTTGCTATATGCAAATTAGTCTGTCCCTGGCCCAGTGCATCATGGGAACAGGGCAGACCAAACTACCAAGCCAATTCTTCACCAGAAAGGAGACAAGCTTCCGGGGACCGGTTTCTGGCATTTCAGCCGTCGTCGGCCCGGCTTGCTTGAATCCTGATGGAGCAGTGAGCAAGGGACTCATGTCTGAGTATACCCTGCCACACCTATAGTGGCCAAAAACGATTCAGAAAAGGGGGTGGTGATGAACAGAGTGTCTGAATTAAGCAGACCACTCTTACCCAGTCCAAAGATCAGGGCTTGATCCATCACCATTATTTAGCTCACTGCCCCATCCCAGCTCAGAACCTGGCTATATGCAAATTAGTCTGTCCCTAGCCCAGTGCATCATGGGAACAGGGCAGACCAAACTACCAAGCCAATTCTTCACCAGAAAGGAGACAAGCTTCCGGGGACCGGTTTCTGGCATTTCAGCCGTCGTCGGCCCGGCTTGCTTGAATCCTGATGGAGCATTGAGCAAGGGACTCATCTCTGAGTATACCCTGCCACACCTATAGTGGCCAAAAACGATTCAGAAAAGGGGGTGGTGATGAACAGAGTGTCTGAATTAAGCAGATCACTCTTACCCAGTCCAAAGATCAGGGCTTGATCCATCACCGTTATTTAGCTCACTGCCCCATCCCAGCTCAGAACCTGGCTATATGGAAATTAGTCTGTCCCTGGCCCAGTGCATCATGGGAACAGGGCAGACCAAACTACCAAGCCAATTCTTCACCAGAAAGGAGACAAGCTTCCGGGGACCGGTTTCTGGCATTTCAGCCGTCGTCGGCCCGGCTTGCTTGAATCCTGATGGAGCAGTGAGCAAGGGACTCATGTCTGAGTATACCCTGCCAGACCTATAGTGGCCAAAAACGATTCAGAAAAGGGGGTGGTGATGAACAGAGTGTCTGAATTAAGCAGACCACTCTTACCCAGTCCAAAGATCAGGGCATGATCCATCACCGTTATTTAGCTCACTGCCCCATCCCAGCTCAGAACCTGGCTATATGCAAATTAGTCTGTCCCTGGCCCAGTGCATCATGGGAACAGGGCAGACCAAACTACCAAGCCAATTCTTCACCAGAAAGGAGACATGCTTCCGGGGACCGGTTTCTGGCATTTCAGCCGTCGTCGGCCCGGCTTGCTTGAATCCTGATGGAGCAGTGAGCAAGGGACTCATGTCTGAGTATACCCTGCCACACCTATAGTGGCCAAAAACGATTCAGAAAAGGGGGTGGTGATGAACAGAGTGTCTGAATTAAGCAGACCACTCTTACCCAGTCCAAAGATCAGGGCTTGATCCATCACCGTTATTTAGCTCACTGCCCCATCCCAGCTCAGAACCTGGCTATATGCAAATTAGTCTGTCCCTGGCCCACTGCATCATGGGAACAGGGCAGACCAAACTACCAAGCCAATTCTTCACCAGAAAGGAGACAAGCTTCCGGGGACCGGTTTCTGGCATTTCAGCCGTCGTCGGCCCGGCTTGCTTGAATCCTGATGGAGCAGTGAGCAAGGGACTCATGTCTGAGTATACCCTGCCACACCTATAGTGGCCAAAAACGATTCAGAAAAGGGGGTGGTGATGAACAGAGTGTCTGAATTAAGCAGACCACTCTTACCCAGTCCAAAGATCAGGGCATGATCCATCACCGTTATTTAGCTCACTGCCCCATCCCAGCTCAGAACCTGGCTATATGCAAATTAGTCTGTCCCTGGCCCAGTGCATCATGGGAACAGGGCAGACCAAACTACCAAGCCAATTCTTCACCAGAAAGGAGACAAGCTTCCGGGGACCGGTTTCTGGCATTTCAGCCGTCGTCGGCCCGGCTTGCTTGAATCCTGATGGAGCAGTGAGCAAGGGACTCATGTCTGAGTATACCCTGCCAAACCTATAGTGGCCAAAAACGATTCAGAAAAGGGGGTGGTGATGAACAGAGTGTCTGAATTAAGCCGACCACTCTTACCCAGTCCAAAGATCAGGGCTTGATCCATCACCGTTATTTAGCTCACTGCCCCATCCCAGCTCAGAACCTGGCTATATGCAAATTAGTCTGTCGCTGGCCTAGTGCATCATGGGAACAGGGCAGACCAAACTACCAAGCCAATTCTTCACCAGAAAGAGACAAGCTTCCGGGGACCGGTTTCTGGCATTTCAGCCGTCGTCGGCCCGGCTTGCTTGAATCCTGATGGAGCAGTGAGCAAGGGACTCATGTCTGAGTATACCCTGCCACACCTATAGTGGCCAAAAACGATTCAGAAAAGGGGGTGGTGATGAACAGAGTGTCTGAATTAAGCAGACCACTCTTACCCAGTCCAAAGATCAGGGCTTGATCCATCACCGTTATTTAGCTCACTGCCCCATCCCAGCTCAGAACCTGGCTATATGCAAATTAGTCTGTCCCTGGCCCAGTGCATCATGGGAACAGGGCAGACCAAACTACCAAGCCAATTCTTCACCAGAAAGGAGACAAGCTTCCGGGGACCGGTTTCTGGCATTTCAGCCGTCTTCGGCCCGGCTTGCTTGAATCCTGATGGAGCAGTGAGCAAGGGACTCATGTCTGAGTATACCCTGCCACACCTATAGTGGCCAAAAACGATTCAGAAAAGGGGGTGGTGATGAACAGAGTGTCTGAATTAAGCCGACCACTCTTACCCAGTCCAAAGATCAGGGCTTGATCCATCACCGTTATTTAGCTCACTGCCCCATCCCAGCTCAGAACCTGGCTATATGCAAATTAGTCTGTCGCTGGCCCAGTGCATCATGGGAACAGGGCAGACCAAACTACCAAGCCAATTCTTCACCAGAAAGAGACAAGCTTCCGGGGACCGGTTTCTGGCATTTCAGCCGTCGTCGGCCCGGCTTGCTTGAATCCTGATGGAGCAGTGAGCAAGGGACTCATGTCTGAGTATACCCTGCCACACCTATAGTGGCCAAAAACGATTCAGAAAAGGGGGTGGTGATGAACAGAGTGTCTGAATTAAGCAGACCACTCTTACCCAGTCCAAAGATCAGGGCTTGATCCATCACCGTTATTTAGCTCACTGCCCCATCCCAGCTCAGAACCTGGCTATATGCAAATTAGTCTGTCCCTGGCCCAGTGCATCATGGGAACAGGGCAGACCAAACTACCAAGCCAATTCTTCACTAGAAAGGAGACAAGCTTCCGGGGACCGGTTTCTGGCATTTCAGCCGTCGTCGGCCCGGCTTGCTTGAATCCTGATGGAGCAGTGAGCAAGGGACTCATGTCTGAGTATACCCTGCCACACCTATAGTGGCCAAAAACGATTCAGAAAAGGGGGTGGTGATGAACAGAGTGTCTGAATTAAGCAGACCACTCTTACCCAGTCCAAAGATCAGGGCTTGATCCATCACCGTTATTTAGCTCACTGCCCCATCCCAGCTCAGAACCTGGCTATATGCAAATTAGTCTGTCCCTGGCCTAGTGCATCATGGGAACAGGGCAGACCAAACTACCAAGCCAATTCTTCACCAGAAAGGAGACAAGCTTCCGCGGACCGGTTTCTGGCATTTCAGCCGTCGTCGGCCCGGCTTGCTTGAATCCTGATAGGGCAGTGAGCAAGGGACTCATGTCTGAGTATACCCTGCCACACCTATAGTGGCCAAAAACGATTCAGAAAAGGGGGTGGTGATGAACAGAGTGTCTGAATTAAGCAGACCACTCTTACCCAGTCCAAAGATCAGGGCATGATCTATCACCGTTATTTAGCTCACTGCCCCATCCCAGCTCAGAACCTGGCTATATGCAAATTAGTCTGTCCCTGGCCCAGTGCATCATGGGAACAGGGCAGACCAAACTGCCAAGCCAATTCTTCACCAGAAAGGAGACAAGCTTCCGGGGACCGGTTTCTGGCATTTCAGCCGTCGTCGGCCCGGCTTGCTTGAATCCTGATGGAGCAGTGAGCAAGGGACTCATGTCTTAGTATACCCTGCCACACCTATAGTGGCCAAAAACGATTCAGAAAAGGGGGTAGTGATGAACAGAGTGTCTGAATTAAGCAGACCACTCTTACCCAGTCCAAAGATCAGGGCTTGATCCATCACCGTTATTTAGCTCACTGCCCCATCCCAGCTCAGAACCTGGCTATATGCAAATTAGTCTGTCCCTGGCCCAGTGCATCATGGGAACAGGGCAGACCAAACTACCAAGCCAATTCTTCACCAGAAAGGAGACAAGCTTCCCGGGACCGGTTTCTGGCATTTCAGCCGTCGTCGGCCCGGCTTGCTTGAATCCTGATGGAGCAGTGAGCAAGGGACTCATGTCTGAGTATACCCTGCCACACCTATAGTGGCCAAAAACGATTCAGAAAAGGGGGTGGTGATGAACAGAGTGTCTGAATTAAGCAGACCACTCTTACCCAGTTCAAAGATCAGGGCATGATCCATCACCGTTATTTAGCTCACTGCCCCATCCCAGCTCAGAACCTGGCTATATGCAAATTAGTCTGTCCCTGGCCCAGTGCATCATGGGAACAGGGCAGACCAAACTACCAAGCCAATTCTTCACCAGAAAGGAGACAAGCTTCCGGGGACCGGTTTCTGGCATTTCAGCCGTCGTCGGCCCGGCTTGCTTGAATCCTGATGGAGCAGTGAGCAAGGGACTCATGTCTGAGTATACCCTGCCACACCTATAGTGGCCAAAACGATTCAGAAAAGGGGGTGGTGATGAACAGAGTGTCTAAATTAAGCAGACCACTCTTACCCAGTCCAAAGATCAGGGCTTGATCCATCACCGTTATTTAGCTCACTGCCCCATCCCAGCTCAGAACCTGGCTATATGCAAATTAGTCTGTCCCTGGCCCAGTGCATCATGGGAACAGGGCAGACCAAACTACCAAGCCAATTCTTCACCAGAAAGGAGACAAGCTTCCGGGGACCGGTTTCTGGCATTTCAGCCGTCGTCGGCCCGGCTTGCTTGAATCCTGATGGAGCAGTGAGCAAGGGACTCATGTCTGAGTATACCCTGCCACACCTATAGTGGCCAAAACGATTCAGAAAAGGGGGTGGTGATGAACAGTGTCTGAATTAAGCAGACCACTCTTACCCAGTCCAAAGATCAGGGCTTGATCCATCACCGTTATTTAGCTCACTGCCCCATCCCAGCTCAGAACCTGGCTATATGCAAATTAGTCTGTCCCTGGCCCAGTGCATCATGGGAACAGGGCAGACCAAACTACCAAGCCAATTCTTCACCAGAAAGGAGACAAGCTTCCGGGGACCGGTTTCTGGCATTTCAGCCGTCGTCGGCCCGGCTTGCTTGAATACTGATGGAGCAGTGAGCAAGGGACTCATGTCTGAGTATACCCTGCCACACCTACAGTGGCCAAAAACGATTCAGAAAAGGGGGTGGTGATGAACAGAGTGTCTGAATTAAGCAGACCACTCTTACCCAGTCCAAAGATCAGGGCTTGATCCATCACTGTTATTTAGCTCACTGCCCTATCCCAGCTCAGAACCTGGCTATATGCAAATTAGTCTGTCCCTGGCCCAGTGCATCATGGGAACAGGGCAGACCAAACTACCAAGCCAATTCTTCACCAGAAAGGAGACAAGCTTCCGGGGACCGGTTTCTGGCATTTCAGCCGTCGTCGGCCCGGCTTGCTTGAATCCTGATGGAGCAGTGAGCAAGGGACTCATGTCTGAGTATACCCTGCCACACCTATAGTGGCCAAAAACGATTCAGAAAAGGGGGTGGTGATGAACAGAGTGTCTGAATTAAGCAGACCACTCTTACCCAGTCCAAAGATCAGGGCTTGATCCATCACCGTTATTTAGCTCACTGCCCCATCGCAGCTCAGAACCTGGCTATATGCAAATTAGTCTGTCCCTAGCCCAGTGCATCATGGGAACAGGGCAGACCAAACTACCAAGCCAATTCTTCACCAGAAAGGAGACAAGCTTCCGGGGACCGGTTTCTGGCATTTCAGCCGTCGTCGCCCCGGCTTGCTTGAATCCTGATGGAGCAGTGAGCAAGGGACTCATCTCTGAGTATACCCTGCCACACCTATAGTGGCCAAAAACGATTCAGAAAAGGGGGTGGTGATGAACAGAGTGTCTGAATTAAGCAGACCACTCTTACCCAGTCCAAAGATCAGGGCTTGATCCATCACCGTTATTTAGCTCACTGACCCATCCCAGCTCAGAACCAGGCTATATGCAAATTAGTCTGTCCCTGGCCCAGTGCATCATGGGAACAGGGCAGACCAAACTACCAAGCCAATTCTTCACCAGAAAGGAGACAAGCTTCCGGGGACCGGTTTCTGGCATTTCAGCCGTCGTCGGCCCGGCTTGCTTGAATCCTGATGGAGCAGTGAGCAAGGGACTCATGTCTGAGTATACCCTGCCACACCTATAGTGGCCAAAAACGATTCAGAAAAGGGGGTGGTGATGAACAGAGTGTCTGAATTAAGCAGACCACTCTTACCCAGTCCAAAGATCAGGGCATGATCCATCACCGTTATTTAGCTCACTGCCCCATCCCAGCTCAGAACCTGGCTATATGCAAATTAGTCTGTCCCTGGCCCAGTGCATCATGGGAACAGGGCAGACCAAACTACCAAGCCAATTCTTCACCAGAAAGGAGACATGCTTCCGGGGACCGGTTTCTGGCATTTCAGCCGTCGTCGGCCCGGCTTGCTTGAATCCTGATGGAGCAGTGAGCAATGGGACTCATGTCTGAGTATACCCTGCCACACCTATAGTGGCCAAAAACGATTCAGAAAAGGGGGTGGTGATGAACAGAGTGTCTGAATTAAGCAGACCACTCTTACCCAGTCCAAAGATCAGGGCTTGATCCATCACCGTTATTTAGCTCACTGCCCCATCCCAGCTCAGAACCTGGCTATATGCAAATTAGTCTGTCCCTGGCCCAGTGCATCATGGGAACAGGGCAGACCAAACTACCAAGCCAATTCTTCACCAGAAAGGAGACAAGCTTCCGGGGACCGGTTTCTGGCATTTCAGCCGTCGTCGGCCCGGCTTGCTTGAATCCTGATGGAGCAGTGAGCAAGGGACTCATGTCTGAGTATACCCTGCCACACCTATAGTGGCCAAAAACGATTCAGAAAAGGGGGTGGTGATGAACAGAGTGTCTGAATTAAGCAGACCACTCTTACCCAGTCCAAAGATCAGGGCTTGATCCATCACCGTTATTTAGCTCACTGCCCCATCCCAGCTCAGAACCTGGCTATATGCAAATTAGTCTGTCGCTGGCCCAGTGCATCATGGGAACAGGGCAGACCAAACTACCAAGCCAATTCTTCACCAGAAAGAGACAAGCTTCCGGGGACCGGTTTCTGGCATTTCAGCCGTCGTCGGCCCGGCTTGCTTGAATCCTGATGGAGCAGTGAGCAAGGGACTCATGTCTGAGTATACCCTGCCACACCTATAGTGGCCAAAAACGATTCAGAAAAGGGGGTGGTGATGAACAGAGTGTCTGAATTAAGCAGACCACTCTTACCCAGTCCAAAGATCAGGGCTTGATCCATCACCGTTATTTAGCTCACTGCCCCATCCCAGCTCAGAACCTGGCTATATGCAAATTAGTCTGTCCCTGGCCCAGTGCATCATGGGAACAGGGCAGACCAAACTACCAAGCCAATTCTTCACCAGAAAGGAGACAAGCTTCCGGGGACCGGTTTCTGGCATTTCAGCCGTCGTCGGCCCGGTTCGCTTGAATCCTGATGGAGCAGTGAGCAAGGGACTCATGTCTGAGTATACCCTGCCACACCTATAGTGGCCAAAAACAATTCAGAAAAGGGGGTGGTGATGAACAGAGTGTCTGAATTAAGCAGACCACTCTTACCCAGTCTAAAGATCAGGGCTTGATCCATCACCGTTATTTAGCTCACTGCCCCATCCCAGCTCAGAACCTGGCTATATGCAAATTAGTCTGTCCCTGGCCTAGTGCATCATGGGAACAGGGCAGACCAAACTACCAAGCCAATTCTTCACCAGAAAGGAGACAAGCTTCCGCGGACCGGTTTCTGGCATTTCAGCCGTCGTCGGCCCGGCTTGCTTGAATCCTGATAGGGCAGTGAGCAAGGGACTCATGTCTGAGTATACCCTGCCACACCTATAGTGGCCAAAAACGATTCAGAAAAGGGGGTGGTGATGAACAGAGTGTCTGAATTAAGCAGACCACTCTTACCCAGTCCAAAGATCAGGGCATGATCCATCACCGTTATTTAGCTCACTGCCCCATCCCAGCTCAGAACCTGGCTATATGCAAATTAGTCTGTCCCTGGCCCAGTGCATCATGGGAACAGGGCAGACCAAACTACCAAGCCAATTCTTCACCAGAAAGGAGACAAGCTTCCGGGGACCGGTTTCTGGCATTTCAGCCGTCGTCGGCCCGGCTTGCTTGAATCCTGATGGAGCAGTGAGCAAGGGACTCATGTCTGAGTATACCCTGCCACACCTATAGTGGCCAAAAACGATTCAGAAAAGGGGGTGGTGATGAACAGAGTGTCTGAATTAAGCAGACCACTCTTACCCAGTCCAAAGATCAGGGCTTGATCCATCACCGTTATTTAGCTCACTGCCCCATCCCAGCTCAGAACCTGGCTATATGCAAATTAGTCTGTCGCTGGCCCAGTGCATCATGGGAACAGGGCAGACCAAACTACCAAGCCAATTCTTCACCAGAAAGAGACAAGCTTCCGGGGACCGGTTTCTGGCATTTCAGCCGTCGTCGGCCCGGCTTGCTTGAATCCTGATGGAGCAGTGAGCAAGGGACTCATGTCTGAGTATACCCTGCCACACCTATAGTGGCCAAAAACGATTCAGAAAAGGGGGTGGTGATGAACAGAGTGTCTGAATTAAGCAGACCACTCTTACCCAGTCCAAAGATCAGGGCTTGATCCATCACCGTTATTTAGCTCACTGCCCCATCCCAGCTCAGAACCTGGCTATATGCAAATTAGTCTGTCCCTGGCCTAGTGCATCATGGGAACAGGGCAGACCAAACTACCAAGCCAATTCTTCACCAGAAAGGAGACAAGCTTCCGCGGACCGGTTTCTGGCATTTCAGCCGTCGTCGGCCCGGCTTGCTTGAATCCTGATAGGGCAGTGAGCAAGGGACTCATGTCTGAGTATACCCTGCCACACCTATAGTGGCCAAAAACGATTCAGAAAAGGGGGTGGTGATGAACAGAGTGTCTGAATTAAGCAGACCACTCTTACCCAGTCCAAAGATCAGGGCATGATCCATCACCGTTATTTAGCTCACTGCCCCATCCCAGCTCAGAACCTGGCTATATGCAAATTAGTCTGTCCCTGGCCCAGTGCATCATGGGAACAGGGCAGACCAAACTACCAAGCCAATTCTTCACCAGAAAGGAGACATGCTTCCGGGGACCGGTTTCTGGCATTTCAGCCGTCGTCGGCCCGGCTTGCTTGAATCCTGATGGAGCAGTGAGCAATGGGACTCATGTCTGAGTATACCCTGCCACACCTATAGTGGCCAAAAACGATTCAGAAAAGGGGGTGGTGATGAACAGAGTGTCTGAATTAAGCAGACCACTCTTACCCAGTCCAAAGATCAGGGCTTGATCCATCACCGTTATTTAGCTCACTGCCCCATCCCAGCTCAGAACCTGGCTATATGCAAATTAGTCTGTCCCTGGCCCAGTGCATCATGGGAACAGGGCAGACCAAACTACCAAGCCAATTCTTCACCAGAAAGGAGACAAGCTTCCGGGGACCGGTTTCTGGCATTTCAGCCGTCGTCGGCCCGGCTTGCTTGAATCCTGATGGAGCAGTGAGCAAGGGACTCATGTCTGAGTATACCCTGCCACACCTATAGTGGCCAAAAACGATTCAGAAAAGGGGGTGGTGATGAACAGAGTGTCTGAATTAAGCAGACCACTCTTACCCAGTCCAAAGATCAGGGCTTGATCCATCACCGTTATTTAGCTCACTGCCCCATCCCAGCTCAGAACCTGGCTATATGCAAATTAGTCTGTCGCTGGCCCAGTGCATCATGGGAACAGGGCAGACCAAACTACCAAGCCAATTCTTCACCAGAAAGAGACAAGCTTCCGGGGACCGGTTTCTGGCATTTCAGCCGTCATCGGCCCGGCTTGCTTGAATCCTGATGGAGCAGTGAGCAAGGGACTCATGTCTGAGTATACCCTGCCACACCTATAGTGGCCAAAAACGATTCAGAAAAGGGGGTGGTGATGAACAGAGTGTCTGAATTAAGCAGACCACTCTTACCCAGTCCAAAGATCAGGGCTTGATCCATCACCGTTATTTAGCTCACTGCCCCATCCCAGCTCAGAACCTGGCTATATGCAAATTAGTCTGTCCCTGGCCCAGTGCATCATGGGAACAGGGCAGACCAAACTACCAAGCCAATTCTTCACCAGAAAGGAGACAAGCTTCCGGGGACCGGTTTCTGGCATTTCAGCCGTCGTCGGCCCGGTTCGCTTGAATCCTGATGGAGCAGTGAGCAAGGGACTCATGTCTGAGTATACCCTGCCACACCTATAGTGGCCAAAAACAATTCAGAAAAGGGGGTGGTGATGAACAGAGTGTCTGAATTAAGCAGACCACTCTTACCCAGTCTAAAGATCAGGGCTTGATCCATCACCGTTATTTAGCTCACTGCCCCATCCCAGCTCAGAACCTGGCTATATGCAAATTAGTCTGTCCCTGGCCTAGTGCATCATGGGAACAGGGCAGACCAAACTACCAAGCCAATTCTTCACCAGAAAGGAGACAAGCTTCCGCGGACCGGTTTCTGGCATTTCAGCCGTCGTCGGCCCGGCTTGCTTGAATCCTGATAGGGCAGTGAGCAAGGGACTCATGTCTGAGTATACCCTGCCACACCTATAGTGGCCAAAAACGATTCAGAAAAGGGGGTGGTGATGAACAGAGTGTCTGAATTAAGCAGACCACTCTTACCCAGTCCAAAGATCAGGGCATGATCCATCACCGTTATTTAGCTCACTGCCCCATCCCAGCTCAGAACCTGGCTATATGCAAATTAGTCTGTCCCTGGCCCAGTGCATCATGGGAACAGGGCAGACCAAACTACCAAGCCAATTCTTCACCAGAAAGGAGACAAGCTTCCGGGGACCGGTTTCTGGCATTTCAGCCGTCGTCGGCCCGGCTTGCTTGAATCCTGATGGAGCAGTGAGCAAGGGACTCATGTCTGAGTATACCCTGCCACACCTATAGTGGCCAAAAACGATTCAGAAAAGGGGGTGGTGATGAACAGAGTGTCTGAATTAAGCAGACCACTCTTACCCAGTCCAAAGATCAGGGCTTGATCCATCACCGTTATTTAGCTCACTGCCCCATCCCAGCTCAGAACCTGGCTATATGCAAATTAGTCTGTCGCTGGCCCAGTGCATCATGGGAACAGGGCAGACCAAACTACCAAGCCAATTCTTCACCAGAAAGAGACAAGCTTCCGGGGACCGGTTTCTGGCATTTCAGCCGTCGTCGGCCCGGCTTGCTTGAATCCTGATGGAGCAGTGAGCAAGGGACTCATGTCTGAGTATACCCTGCCACACCTATAGTGGCCAAAAACGATTCAGAAAAGGGGGTGGTGATGAACAGAGTGTCTGAATTAAGCAGACCACTCTTACCCAGTCCAAAGATCAGGGCTTGATCCATCACCGTTATTTAGCTCACTGCCCCATCCCAGCTCAGAACCTGGCTATATGCAAATTAGTCTGTCCCTGGCCTAGTGCATCATGGGAACAGGGCAGACCAAACTACCAAGCCAATTCTTCACCAGAAAGGAGACAAGCTTCCGCGGACCGGTTTCTGGCATTTCAGCCGTCGTCGGCCCGGCTTGCTTGAATCCTGATAGGGCAGTGAGAAAGGGACTCATGTCTGAGTATACCCTGCCACACCTATAGTGGCCAAAAACGATTCAGAAAAGGGGGTGGTGATGAACAGAGTGTCTGAATTAAGCAGACCACTCTTACCCAGTCCAAAGATCAGGGCATGATCCATCACCGTTATTTAGCTCACTGCCCCATCCCAGCTCAGAACCTGGCTATATGCAAATTAGTCTGTCCCTGGCCCAGTGCATCATGGGAACAGGGCATACCAAACTACCAAGCCAATTCTTCACCAGAAAGGAGACAAGCTTCCGGGGACCGGTTTCTGGCATTTCAGCCGTTGTCGGCCCGGCTTGCTTGAATCCTGATGGAGCAGTGAGCAAGGGACTCATGTCTGAGTATACCCTGCCACACCTATAGTGGCCAAAAACGATTCAGAAAAGGGGGTGGTGATGAACAGAGTGTCTGAATTAAGCAGACCACTCTTACCCAGTCCAAAGATCAGGGCTTGATCCATCACCGTTATTTAGCTCACTGCCCCATCCCAGCTCAGAACCTGGCTATATGCAAATTAGTCTGTCCCTGGCCCAGTTCATCATGGGAACAGGGCAGACCAAACTACCAAGCCAATTCTTCACCAGAAAGGAGACAAGCTTCCGGGGACCGGTTTCTGGCATTTCAGCCGTCGTCGGCCCGGCTTGCTTGAATCCTGATGGAGCAGTGAGCAAGGGACTCATGTCTGAGTATACCCTGCCACACCTATAGTGGCCAAAAACGATTCAGAAAAGGGGGTGGTGATGAACAGAGTGTCTGAATTAAGCAGACCACTCTTACCCAGTCCAAAGATCAGGGCTTGATCCATCACCGTTATTTAGCTCACTGCCCCATCCCAGCTCAGAACCTGGCTATATGCAAATTAGTCCGTCCCTGGCCCAGTGCATCATGGGAATAGGGCAGACCAAACTACCAAGCCAATTCTTCACCAGAAAGGAGACAAGCTTCCGGGGACCGGTTTCTGGCATTTCAGCCGTCGTCGGCCCGGCTTGCTTGAATCCTGATGGAGCAGTGAGCAATGGACTCATGTCTGAGTGTACCCTGCCACACCTATAGTGGCCAAAAACGATTCAGAAAAGGGGGTGGTGATGAACAGAGTGTCTGAATTAAGCAGACCACTCTTACCCAGTCCAAAGATCAGGGCTTGATCCATCACCGTTATTTAGCTCACTGCCCCATCCCAGCTCAGAACCTGGCTATATGAAAATTAGTCTGTCCCTGGCCCAGTGCATCATGGGAACAGGGCAGACCAAACTACCAAGCCAATTCTTCACCAGAAAGGAGACAAGCTTCCGGGGACCGGTTTCTGGCATTTCAGCCGTCGTCGGCCCGGCTTGCATGAATCCTGATGGAGCAGTGAGCAAGGAACTCATGTCTGAGTATACCCTGCCACACCTATAGTGGCCAAAAACGATTCAGAAAAGGGGGTGGTGATGAACAGAGTGTCTGAATTAGGCAGACCACTCTTACCCAGTCCAAAGATCAGGGCTTGATCCATCACCGTTATTTAGCTCACTGCCCCATCCGAGATCAGAACCTGGCTATATGCAAATTAGTCTGTCCCTGGCCCAGTGCATCATGGGAACAGGGCAGACCAAACTACCAAGCCAATTCTTCACCAGAAAGGAGACAAGCTTCCGGGGACCGGTTTCTGGCATTTCAGCTGTCGTCGGCCCGGCTTGCTTGAATCCTGATGGAGCAGTGAGCAAGGGACTCATGTCTGAGTATACCCTGCCACACCTATAGTGGCCAAAAACGATTCAGAAAAGGGGGTGGTGATGAACAGAGTGTCTGAATTAAGCAGACCACTCTTACCCAGTCCAAAGATCAGGGCATGATCCATCACCGTTATTTAGCTCACTGCCCCATCCCAGCTCAGAACCTGGCTATATGCAAATTAGTCTGTCCCTGGCCCAGTGCATCATGGGAACAGGGCAGACCAAACTACCAAGCCAATTCTTCACCAGAAAGGAGACAAGCTTCCGGGGACCGGTTTCTGGCATTTCAGCCGTCGTCGGCCCGGCTTGCTTGAATCCTGATGGAGCAGTGAGCAAGGGACTCATGTCTGAGTATACCCTGCCACACCTATAGTGGCCAAAAACGATTCAGAAAAGGGGGTGGTGATGAACAGAGTGTCTGAATTAAGCAGACCACTCTTACCCAGTCCAAAGATCAGGGCTTGATCCATCACCGTTATTTAGCTCACTGCCCCATCCCAGCTCAGAACCTGGCTATATGCAAATTAGTCTGTCGCTGGCCCAGTGCATCATGGGAACAGGGCAGACCAAACTACCAAGCCAATTCTTCACCCGAAAGAGACAAGCTTCCGGGGACCGGTTTCTGGCATTTCAGCCGTCGTCGGCCCGGCTTGCTTGAATCCTGATGGAGCAGTGAGCAAGGGACTCATGTCTGAGTATACCCTGCCACACCTATAGTGGCCAAAAACGATTCAGAAAAGGGGGTGGTGATGAACAGAGTGTCTGAATTAAGCAGACCACTCTTACCCAGTCCAAAGATCAGGGCTTGATCCATCACCGTTATTTAGCTCACTGCCCCATCCCAGCTCAGAACCTGGCTATATGCAAATTAGTCTGTCCCTGGCCCAGTGCATCATGGGAACAGGGCAGACCAAACTACCAAGCCAATTCTTCACCAGAAAGGAGACAAGCTTCCGGGGACCGGTTTCTGGCATTTCAGCCGTCGTCGGCCCGGTTCGCTTGAATCCTGATGGAGCAGTGAGCAAGGGACTCATGTCTGAGTATACCCTGCCACACCTATAGTGGCCAAAAACGATTCAGAAAAGGGGGTGGTGATGAACAGAGTGTCTGAATTAAGCAGACCACTCTTACCCAGTCTAAAGATCAGGGCTTGATCCATCACCGTTATTTAGCTCACTGCCCCATCCCAGCTCAGAACCTGGCTATATGCAAATTAGTCTGTCCCTGGCCTAGTGCATCATGGGAACAGGGCAGACCAAACTACCAAGCCAATTCTTCACCAGAAAGGAGACAAGCTTCCGCGGACCGGTTTCTGGCATTTCAGCCGTCGTCAGCCCGGCTTGCTTGAATCCTGATAGGGCAGTGAGCAAGGGACTCATGTCTGAGTATACCCTGCCACACCTATAGTGGCCAAAAACGATTCAGAAAAGGGGGTGGTGATGAACAGAGTGTCTGAATTAAGCAGACCACTCTTACCCAGTCCAAAGATCAGGGCTTGATCCATCACCGTTATTTAGCTCACTGCCCCATCCCAGCTCAGAACCTGGCTATATGCAAATTAGTCTGTCGCTGGCCCAGTGCATCATGGGAACAGGGCAGACCAAACTACCAAGCCAATTCTTCACCAGAAAGAGACAAGCTTCCGGGGACCGGTTTCTGGCATTTCAGCCGTCGTCGGCCCGGCTTGCTTGAATCCTGATGGAGCAGTGAGCAAGGGACTCATGTCTGAGTATACCCTGCCACACCTATAGTGGCCAAAAACGATTCAGAAAAGGGGGTGGTGATGAACAGAGTGTCTGAATTAAGCAGACCACTCTTACCCAGTCCAAAGATCAGGGCTTGATCCATCACCGTTATTTAGCTCACTGCCCCATCCCAGCTCAGAACCTGGCTATATGCAAATTAGTCTGTCCCTGGCCCAGTGCATCATGGGAACAGGGCAGACCAAACTACCAAGCCAATTCTTCACCAGAAAGGAGACAAGCTTCCGGGGACCGGTTTCTGGCATTTCAGCCGTCGTCGGCCCGGTTCGCTTGAATCCTGATGGAGCAGTGAGCAAGGGACTCATGTCTGAGTATACCCTGCCACACCTATAGTGGCCAAAAACGATTCAGAAAAGGGGGTGGTGATGAACAGAGTGTCTGAATTAAGCAGACCACTCTTACCCAGTCCAAAGATCAGGGCTTGATCCATCACTGTTATTTAGCTCACTGCCCCATCCCAGCTCAGAACCTGGCTATATGCAAATTAGTCTGTCCCTGGCCTAGTGCATCATGGGAACAGGGCAGACCAAACTACCAAGCCAATTCTTCACCAGAAAGGAGACAAGCTTCCGCGGACCGGTTTCTGGCATTTCAGCCGTCGTCGGCCCGGCTTGCTTGAATCCTGATAGGGCAGTGAGCAAGGGACTCATGTCTGAGTATACCCCGCCACACCTATAGTGGCCAAAAACGATTCAGAAAAGGGGGTGGTGATGAACAGAGTGTCTGAATTAAGCAGACCACTCTTACCCAGTCCAAAGATCAGGGCATGATCCATCACCGTTATTTAGCTCACTGCCCCATCCCAGCTCAGAACCTGGCTATATGCAAATTAGTCTGTCCCTGGCCCAGTGCATCATGGGAACAGGGCAGACCAAACTACCAAGCCAATTCTTCACCAGAAAGGAGATAAGCTTCCGGGGACCGGTTTCTGGCATTTCAGCCGTTGTCGGCCCGGCTTGCTTGAATCCTGATGGAGCAGTGAGCAAGGGACTCATGTCTGAGTATACCCTGCCACACCTATAGTGGCCAAAAACGATTCAGAAAAGGGGGTGGTGATGAACAGAGTGTCTGAATTAAGCAGACCACTCTTACCCAGTCCAAAGATCAGGGCTTGATCCATCACCGTTATTTAGCTCACTGCCCCATCCCAGCTCAGAACCTGGCTATATGCAAATTAGTCTGTCCCTGGCCCAGTTCATCATGGGAACAGGGCAGACCAAACTACCAAGCCAATTCTTCACCAGAAAGGAGACAAGCTTCCGGGGACCGGTTTCTGGCATTTCAGCCGTCGTCGGCCCGGCTTGCTTGAATCCTGATGGAGCAGTGAGCAAGGGACTCATGTCTGAGTATACCCTGCCACACCTATAGTGGCCAAAAACGATTCAGAAAAGGGGGTGGTGATGAACAGAGTGTCTGAATTAAGCAGACCACTCTTACCCAGTCCAAAGATCAGGGCTTGATCCATCACCGTTATTTAGCTCACTGCCCCATCCCAGCTCAGAACCTGGCTATATGCAAATTAGTCTGTCCCTGGCCCAGTGCATCATGGGAACAGGGCAGACAAAACTACCAAGCCAATTCTTCACCAGAAAGGAGACAAGCTTCCGGGGACCGGTTTCTGGCATTTCAGCCGTCGTCGGCCCGGCTTGCTTGAATCCTGATGGAGCAGTCAGCAATGGACTCATGTCTGAGTGTACCCTGCCACACCTATAGTGGCCAAAAACGATTCAGAAAAGGGGGTGGTGATGAACAGAGTGTCTGAATTAAGCAGACCACTCTTACCCAGTCCAAAGATCAGGGCATGATCCATCACCGTTATTTAGCTCACTGCCCCATCCCAGCTCAGAACCTGGCTATATGCAAATTAGTCTGTCCCTGGCCCAGTGCATCATGGGAACAGGGCAGACCAAACTACCAAGCCAATTCTTCACCAGAAAGGAGATAAGCTTCCGGGGACCGGTTTCTGGCATTTCAGCCGTTGTCGGCCCGGCTTGCTTGAATCCTGATGGAGCAGTGAGCAAGGGACTCATGTCTGAGTATACCCTGCCACACCTATAGTGGCCAAAAACGATTCAGAAAAGGGGGTGGTGATGAACAGAGTGTCTGAATTAAGCAGACCACTCTTACCCAGTCCAAAGATCAGGGCTTGATCCATCACCGTTATTTAGCTCACTGCCCCATCCCAGCTCAGAACCTGGCTATATGCAAATTAGTCTGTCCCTGGCCCAGTTCATCATGGGAACAGGGCAGACCAAACTACCAAGCCAATTCTTCACCAGAAAGGAGACAAGCTTCCGGGGACCGGTTTCTGGCATTTCAGCCGTCGTCGGCCCGGCTTGCTTGAATCCTGATGGAGCAGTGAGCAAGGGACTCATGTCTGAGTATACCCTGCCACACCTATAGTGGCCAAAAACGATTCAGAAAAGGGGGTGGTGATGAACAGAGTGTCTGAATTAAGCAGACCACTCTTACCCAGTCCAAAGATCAGGGCTTGATCCATCACCGTTATTTAGCTCACTGCCCCATCCCAGCTCAGAACCTGGCTATATGCAAATTAGTCTGTCCCTGGCCCAGTGCATCATGGGAACAGGGCAGACAAAACTACCAAGCCAATTCTTCACCAGAAAGGAGACAAGCTTCCGGGGACCGGTTTCTGGCATTTCAGCCGTCGTCGGCCCGGCTTGCTTGAATCCTGATGGAGCAGTGAGCAATGGACTCATGTCTGAGTGTACCCTGCCACACCTATAGTGGCCAAAAACGATTCAGAAAAGGGGGTGGTGATGAACAGAGTGTCTGAATTAAGCAGACCACTCTTACCCAGTCCAAAGATCAGGGCTTGATCCATCACCGTTATTTAGCTCACTGCCCCATCCCAGCTCAGAACCTGGCTATATGAAAATTAGTCTGTCCCTGGCCCAGTGCATCATGGGAACAGGGCAGACCAAACTACCAAGCCAATTCTTCACCAGAAAGGAGACAAGCTTCCGGGGACCGGTTTCTGGCATTTCAGCCGTCGTCGGCCCGGCTTGCTTGAATCCTGATGGAGCAGTGAGCAAGGGACTCATGTCTGAGTATACCCTGCCACACCTATAGTGGCCAAAAATGATTCAGAAAAGGGGGTGGTGATGAACAGAGTGTCTGAATTAGGCAGACCACTCTTACCCAGTCCAAAGATCAGGGCTTGATCCATCACCGTTATTTAGCTCACTGCCCCATCCGAGATCAGAACCTGGCTATATGCAAATTAGTCTGTCCCTGGCCCAGTGCATCATGGGAACAGGGCAGACCAAACTACCAAGCCAATTCTTCACCAGAAAGGAGACAAGCTTCCGGGGACCGGTTTCTGGCATTTCAGCTGTCGTCGGCCCGGCTTGCTTGAATCCTGATGGAGCAGTGAGCAAGGGACTCATGTCTGAGTATACCCTGCCACACCTATAGTGGCCAAAAACGATTCAGAAAAGGGGGTGGTGATGAACAGAGTGTCTGAATTAAGCAGACCACTCTTACCCAGTCCAAAGATCAGGGCATGATCCATCACCGTTATTTAGCTCACTGCCCCATCCCAGCTCAGAACCTGGCTATATGCAAATTAGTCTGTCCCTGGCCCAGTGCATCATGGGAACAGGGCAGACCAAACTACCAAGCCAATTCTTCACCAGAAAGGAGACAAGCTTCCGGGGACCGGTTTCTGGCATTTCAGCCGTCGTCGGCCCGGCTTGCTTGAATCCTGATGGAGCAGTGAGCAAGGGACTCATGTCTGAGTATACCCTGCCACACCTATAGTGCCCAAAAACGATTCAGAAAAGGGGGTGGTGATGAACAGAGTGTCTGAATTAAGCAGACCACTCTTACCCAGTCCAAAGATCAGGGCTTGATCCATCACCGTTATTTAGCTCACTGCCCCATCCCAGCTCAGAACCTGGCTATATGCAAATTAGTCTGTCGCTGGCCCAGTGCATCATGGGAACAGGGCAGACCAAACTACCAAGCCAATTCTTCACCAGAAAGAGACAAGCTTCGGGGGACCGGTTTCAGGCATTTCAGCCGTCGTCGGCCCGGCTTGCTTGAATCCTGATGGAGCAGTGAGCAAGGGACTCATGTCTGAGTATACCCTGCCACACCTATAGTGGCCAAAAACGATTCAGAAAAGGGGGTGGTGATGAACAGAGTGTCTGAATTAAGCAGACCACTCTTACCCAGTCCAAAGATCAGGGCTTGATCCATCACCGTTATTTAGCTCACTGCCCCATCCCAGCTCAGAACCTGGCTATATGCAAATTAGTCTGTCCCTGGCCCAGTGCATCATGGGAACAGGGCAGACCAAACTACCAAGCCAATTCTTCACCAGAAAGGAGACAAGCTTCCGGGGACCGGTTTCTGGCATTTCAGCCGTCGTCGGCCCGGTTCGCTTGAATCCTGATGGAGCAGTGAGCAAGGGACTCATGTCTGAGTATACCCTGCCACACCTATAGTGGCCAAAAACGATTCAGAAAAGGGGGTGGTGATGAACAGAGTGTCTGAATTAAGCAGACCACTCTTACCCAGTCCAAAGATCAGGGCTTGATCCATCACCGTTATTTAGCTCACTGCCCCATCCCAGCTCAGAACCTGGCTATATGCAAATTAGTCTGTCCCTGGCCTAGTGCATCATGGGAACAGGGCAGACCAAACTACCAAGCCAATTCTTCACCAGAAAGGAGACAAGCTTCCGCGGACCGGTTTCTGGCATTTCAGCCATCGTCGGCCCGGCTTGCTTGAATCCTGATAGGGCAGTGAGCAAGGGACTCATGTCTGAGTATACCCTGCCACACCTATAGTGCCCAAAAACGATTCAGAAAAGGGGGTGGTGATGAACAGAGTGTCTGAATTAAGCAGACCACTCTTACCCAGTCCAAAGATCAGGGCTTGATCCATCACCGTTATTTAGCTCACTGCCCCATCCCAGCTCAGAACCTGGCTATATGCAAATTAGTCTGTCGCTGGCCCAGTGCATCATGGGAACAGGGCAGACCAAACTACCAAGCCAATTCTTCACCAGAAAGAGACAAGCTTCGGGGGACCGGTTTCAGGCATTTCAGCCGTCGTCGGCCCGGCTTGCTTGAATCCTGATGGAGCAGTGAGCAAGGGACTCATGTCTGAGTATACCCTGCCACACCTATAGTGGCCAAAAACGATTCAGAAAAGGGGGTGGTGATGAACAGAGTGTCTGAATTAAGCAGACCACTCTTACCCAGTCCAAAGATCAGGGCTTGATCCATCACCGTTATTTAGCTCACTGCCCCATCCCAGCTCAGAACCTGGCTATATGCAAATTAGTCTGTCCCTGGCCCAGTGCATCATGGGAACAGGGCAGACCAAACTACCAAGCCAATTCTTCACCAGAAAGGAGACAAGCTTCCGGGGACCGGTTTCTGGCATTTCAGCCGTCGTCGGCCCGGTTCGCTTGAATCCTGATGGAGCAGTGAGCAAGGGACTCATGTCTGAGTATACCCTGCCACACCTATAGTGGCCAAAAACGATTCAGAAAAGGGGGTGGTGATGAACAGAGTGTCTGAATTAAGCAGACCACTCTTACCCAGTCCAAAGATCAGGGCTTGATCCATCACCGTTATTTAGCTCACTGCCCCATCCCAGCTCAGAACCTGGCTATATGCAAATTAGTCTGTCCCTGGCCTAGTGCATCATGGGAACAGGGCAGACCAAACTACCAAGCCAATTCTTCACCAGAAAGGAGACAAGCTTCCGCGGACCGGTTTCTGGCATTTCAGCCATCGTCGGCCCGGCTTGCTTGAATCCTGATAGGGCAGTGAGCAAGGGACTCATGTCTGAGTATACCCTGCCACACCTATAGTGGCCAAAAACGATTCAGAAAAGGGGGTGGTGATGAACAGAGTGTCTGAATTAAGCAGACCACTCTTACCCAGTCCAAAGATCAGGGCATGATCCATCACCGTTATTTAGCTCACTGCCCCATCCCAGCTCAGAACCTGCCTATATGCAAATTAGTCTGTCCCTGGCCCAGTGCATCATGGGAGCAGGGCAGACCAAACTACCAAGCCAATTCTTCACCAGAAAGGAGACAAGCTTCCGGGGACCGGATTCTGGCATTTCAGCCGTCGTCGGCCCGGCTTGCTTGAATCCTGATGGAGCAGTGAGCAAGGGACTCATGTCTGAGTATACCCTGCCACACCTATAGTGGCCAAAACGATTCAGAAAAGGGGGTGGTGATGAACAGAGTGTCTAAATTAAGCAGACCACTCTTACCCAGTCCAAAGATCAGGGCTTGATCCATCACCGTTATTTAGCTCACTGCCCCATCCCAGCTCAGAACCTGGCTATATGCAAATTAGTCTGTCCCTGGCCCAGTGCATCATGGGAACAGGGCAGAGCAAACTACCAAGCCAATTCTTCACCAGAAAGGAGACAAGCTTCCGGGGACCGGTTTCTGGCATTTCAGCCGTCGTCGGCCCGGCTTGCTTGAATCCTGATGGAGCAGTGAGCAAGGGACTCATGTCTGAGTATACCCTGCCACACCTATAGTGGCCAAAACGATTCAGAAAAGGGGGTGGTGATGAACAGTGTCTGAATTAAGCAGACCACTCTTACCCAGTCCAAAGATCAGGGCTTGATCCATCACCGTTATTTAGCTCACTGCCCCATCCCAGCTCAGAACCTGGCTGTATGCAAATAAGTCTGTCCCTGGCCCAGTGCATCATGGGAACAGGGCAGACCAAACTACCAAGCCAATTCTTCACCAGAAAGGAGACAAGCTTCCGGGGACCGGTTTCTGGCATTTCAGCCGTCGTCGGCCCGGCTTGCTTGAATACTGATGGAGCAGTGAGCAAGGGACTCATGTCTGAGTATACCCTGCCACACCTACAGTGGCCAAAAACGATTCAGAAAAGGGGGTGGTGATGAACAGAGTGTCTGAATTAAGCAGACCACTCTTACCCAGTCCAAAGATCAGGGCTTGATCCATCACCGTTATTTAGCTCACTGCCCCATCCCAGCTCAGAACCTGGCTATATGCAAATTAGTCTGTCCCTGGCCCAGTGCATCATGGGAACAGGGCAGACCAAACTACCAAGCCAATTCTTCACCAGAAAGGAGACAAGCTTCCGGGGACCGGTTTCTGGCATTTCAGCCGTCGTCGGCCCGGCTTGCTTGAATCCTGATGGAGCAGTGAGCAAGGGACTCATGTCTGAGTATACCCTGCCACACCTATAGTGGCCAAAAACGATTCAGAAAAGGGGGTGGTGATGAACAGAGTGTCTGAATTAAGCAGACCACTCTTACCCAGTCCAAAGATCAGGGCTTGATCCATCACCGTTATTTAGCTCACTGCCCAATCCCAGCTCAGAACCTGGCTATATGCAAATTAGTCTGTCCCTAGCCCAGTGCATCATGGGAACAGGGCAGACCAAACTACCAAGCCAATTCTTCACCAGAAAGGAGACAAGCTTCCGGGGACCGGTTTCTGGCATTTCAGCCGTCGTCGGCCCGGCTTGCTTGAATCCTGATGGAGCAGTGAGCAAGGGACTCATCTCTGAGTATACCCTGCCACACCTATAGTGGCCAAAAACGATTCAGAAAAGGGGGTGGTGATGAACAGAGTGTCTGAATTAAGCAGACCACTCTTACCCAGTCCAAAGATCAGGGCTTGATCCATCACCGTTATTTAGCTCACTGACCCATCCCAGCTCAGAACCAGGCTATATGCAAATTAGTCTGTCCCTTGCCCAGTGCATCATGGGAACAGGGCAGACCAAACTACCAAGCCAATTCTTCACCAGAAAGGAGACAAGCTTCCGGGGACCGGTTTCTGGCATTTCAGCCGTCGTCGGCCCGGCTTGCTTGAATCCTGATGGAGCAGTGAGCAAGGGACTCATGTCTGAGTATACCCTGCCACACCTATAGTGGCCAAAAACGATTCAGAAAAGGGGGTGGTGATGAACAGAGTGTCTGAATTAAGCAGACCACTCTTACCCAGTCCAAAGATCAGGGCATGATCCATCACCGTTATTTAGCTCACTGCCCCATCCCAGCTCAGAACCTGGCTATATGCAAATTAGTCTGTCCCTGGCCCAGTGCATCATGGGAACAGGGCAGACCAAACTACCAAGCCAATTCTTCTCCAGAAAGGAGACATGCTTCCGGGGACCGGTTTCTGGCATTTCAGCCGTCGTCGGCCCGGCTTGCTTGAATCCTGATGGAGCAGTGAGCAAGGGACTCATGTCTGAGTATACCCTGCCACACCTATAGTGGCCAAAAACGATTCAGAAAAGGGGGTGGTGATGAACAGAGTGTCTGAATTAAGCAGACCACTCTTACCCAGTCCAAAGATCAGGGCTTGATCCATCACCGTTATTTAGCTCACTGCCCCATCCCAGCTCAGAACCTGGCTATATGCAAATTAGTCTGTCCCTGGCCCACTGCATCATGGGAACAGGGCAGACCAAACTACCAAGCCAATTCTTCACCAGAAAGGAGACAAGCTTCCGGGGACCGGTTTCTGGCATTTCAGCCGTCGTCGGCCCGGCTTGCTTGAATCCTGATGGAGCAGTGAGCAAGGGACTCATGTCTGAGTATACCCTGCCACACCTATAGTGGCCAAAAACGATTCAGAAAAGGGGGTGGTGATGAACAGAGTGTCTGAATTAAGCAGACCACTCTTACCCAGTCCAAAGATCAGGGCATGATCCATCACCGTTATTTAGCTCACTGCCCCATCCCAGCTCAGAACCTGGCTATATGCAAATTAGTCTGTCCCTGGCCCAGTGCATCATGGGAACAGGGCAGACCAAACTACCAAGCCAATTCTTCACCAGAAAGGAGACAAGCTTCCGGGGACCGGTTTCTGGCATTTCAGCCGTCGTCGGCCCGGCTTGCTTGAATCCTGATGGAGCAGTGAGCAAGGGACTCATGTCTGAGTATACCCTGCCACACCTATAGAGGCCAAAAACGATTCAGAAAAGGGGGTGGTGATGAACAGAGTGTCTGAATTAAGCAGACCACTCTTACCCAGTCCAAAGATCAGGGCTTGATCCATCACCGTTATTTAGCTCACTGCCCCATCCCAGCTCAGAACCTGGCTATATGCAAATTAGTCTGTCGCTGGCCCAGTGCATCATGGGAACAGGGCAGACCAAACTACCAAGCCAATTCTTCAGCAGAAAGAGACAAGCTTCCGGGGACCGGTTTCTGGCATTTCAGCCGTCGTCGGCCCGGCTTGCTTGAATCCTGATGGAGCAGTGAGCAAGGGACTCATGTCTGAGTATACCCTGCCACACCTATAGTGGCCAAAAACGATTCAGAAAAGGGGGTGGTGATGAACAGAGTGTCTGAATTAAGCAGACCACTCTTACCCAGTCCAAAGATCAGGGCTTGATCCATCACCGTTATTTAGCTCACTGCCCCATCCCAGCTCAGAACCTGGCTATATGCAAATTAGTCTGTCCCTGGCCCAGTGCATCATGGGAACAGGGCAGACCAAACTACCAAGCCAATTCTTCACCAGAAAGGAGACAAGCTTCCGGGGACCGGTTTCTGGCATTTCAGCCGTCGTCGGCCCGGTTCGCTTGAATCCTGATGGAGCAGTGAGCAAGGGACTCATGTCTGAGTATACCCTGCCACACCTATAGTGGCCAAAAACGATTCAGAAAAGGGGGTGGTGATGAACAGAGTGTCTGAATTAAGCAGACCACTCTTACCCAGTCCAAAGATCAGGGCTTGATCCATCACCGTTATTTAGCTCACTGCCCCATCCCAGCTCAGAACCTGGCTATATGCAAATTAGTCTGTCCCTGGCCTAGTGCATCATGGGAACAGGGCAGACCAAACTACCAAGCCAATTCTTCACCAGAAAGGAGACAAGCTTCCGCGGACCGGTTTCTGGCATTTCAGCCGTCGTCGGCCCGGCTTGCTTGAATCCTGATAGGGCAGTGAGCAAGGGACTCATGTCTGAGTATACCCTGCCACACCTATAGTGGCCAAAAACGATTCAGAAAAGGGGGTGGTGATGAACAGAGTGTCTGAATTAAGCAGACCACTCTTACCCAGTCCAAAGATCAGGGCATGATCCATCACCGTTATTTAGCTCACTGCCCCATCCCAGCTCAGAACCTGGCTATATGCAAATTAGTCTGTCCCTGGCCCAGTGCATCATGGGAACAGGGCAGACCAAACTACCAAGCCAATTCTTCACCAGAAAGGAGACAAGCTTCCGGGGACCGGTTTCTGGCATTTCAGCCGTCGTCGGCCCGGCTTGCTTGAATCCTGATGGAGCAGTGAGCAAGGGACTCATGTCTGAGTATACCCTGCCACACCTATAGTGGCCAAAAACGATTCAGAAAAGGGGGTGGTGATGAACAGAGTGTCTGAATTAAGCAGACCACTCTTACCCAGTCCAAAGATCAGGGCTTGATCCATCACCGTTATTTAGCTCACTGCCCCATCCCAGCTCAGAACCTGGCTATATGCAAATTAGTCTGTCACTGGCCCAGTGCATCATGGGAACAGGGCAGACCAAACTACCAAGCCAATTCTTCACCAGAAAGAGACAAGCTTCCGGGGACCGGTTTCTGGCATTTCAGCCGTCGTCGGCCCGGCTTGCTTGAATCCTGATGGAGCAGTGAGCAAGGGACTCATGTCTGAGTATACCCTGCCACACCTATAGTGGCCAAAAACGATTCAGAAAAGGGGGTGGTGATGAACAGAGTGTCTGAATTAAGCAGACCACTCTTACCCAGTCCAAAGATCAGGGCTTGATCCATCACCGTTATTTAGCTTACTGCCCCATCCCAGCTCAGAACCTGGCTATATGCAAATTAGTCTGTCCCTGGCCCAGTGCATCATGGGAACAGGGCAGACCAAACTACCAAGCCAATTCTTCACCAGAAAGGAGACAAGCTTCTGGGGACCGGTTTCTGGCATTTCAGCCGTCGTCGGCCCGGTTCGCTTGAATCCTGATGGAGCAGTGAGCAAGGGACTCATGTCTGAGTATACCCTGCCACACCTATAGTGGCCAAAAACGATTCAGAAAAGGGGGTGGTGATGAACAGAGTGTCTGAATTAAGCAGACCACTCTTACCCAGTCCAAAGATCAGGGCTTGATCCATCACCGTTATTTAGCTCACTGCCCCATCCCAGCTCAGAACCTGGCTATATGCAAATTAGTCTGTCCCTGGCCTAGTGCATCATGGGAACAGGGCAGACCAAACTACCAAGCCAATTCTTCACCAGAAAGGAGACAAGCTTCCGCGGACCGGTTTCTGGCATTTCAGCCGTCGTCGGCCCGGCTTGCTTGAATCCTGATAGGGCAGTGAGCAAGGGACTCATGTCTGAGTATACCCTGCCACACCTATAGTGGCCAAAAACGATTCAGAAAAGGGGGTGGTGATGAACAGAGTGTCTGAATTAAGCAGACCACTCTTACCCAGTCCAAAGATCAGGGCATGATCCATCACCGTTATTTAGCTCACTGCCCCATCCCAGCTCAGAACCTGGCTATATGCAAATTAGTCTGTCCCTGGCCCAGTGCATCATGGGAACAGGGCAGACCAAACTACCAAGCCAATTCTTCACCAGAAAGGAGACAAGCTTCCGGGGACCGGTTTCTGGCATTTCAGCCGTTGTCGGCCCGGCTTGCTTGAATCCTGATGGAGCAGTGAGCAAGGGACTCATGTCTGAGTATACCCTGCCACACCTATAGTGGCCAAAAACGATTCAGAAAAGGGGGTGGTGATGAACAGAGTGTCTAAATTAAGCAGACCACTCTTACCCAGTCCAAAGATCAGGGCTTGATCCATCACCGTTATTTAGCTCACTGCCCCATCCCAGCTCAGAACCTGGCTATATGCAAATTAGTCTGTCCCTGGCCCAGTTCATCATGGGAACAGGGCAGACCAAACTACCAAGCCAATTCTTCACCAGAAAGGAGACAAGCTTCCGGGGACCGGTTTCTGGCATTTCAGCCGTCGTCGGCCCGGCTTGCTTGAATCCTGATGGAGCAGTGAGCAAGGGACTCATGTCTGAGTATACCCTGCCACACCTATAGTGGCCAAAAACGATTCAGAAAAGGGGGTGGTGATGAACAGAGTGTCTGAATTAAGCAGACCACTCTTACCCAGTCCAAAGATCAGGGCTTGATCCATCACCGTTATTTAGCTCACTGCCCCATCCCAGCTCAGAACCTGGCTATATGCAAATTAGTCTGTCCCTGGCCCAGTGCATCATGGGAACAGGGCAGACCAAACTACCAAGCCAATTCTTCACCAGAAAGGAGACAAGCTTCCGGGGACCGGTTTCTGGCATTTCAGCCGTCGTCGGCCCGGCTTGCTTGAATCCTGATGGAGCAGTGAGCAATGGACTCATGTCTGAGTGTACCCTGCCACACCTATAGTGGCCAAAAACGATTCAGAAAAGGGGGTGGTGATGAACAGAGTGTCTGAATTAAGCAGACCACTCTTACCCAGTCCAAAGATCAGGGCTTGATCCATCACCGTTATTTAGCTCACTGCCCCATCCCAGCTCAGAACCTGGCTATATGCAAATTAGTCTGTCCCTGGCCCAGTGCATCATGGGAACAGGGCAGACCAAACTACCAAGCCAATTCTTCACCAGAAAGGAGACAAGCTTCCGGGGACCGGTTTCTGGCATTTCAGCTGTCGTCGGCCCGGCTTGCTTGAATCCTGATGGAGCAGTGAGCAAGGGACTCATGTCTGAGTATACCCTGCCACACCTATAGTGGCCAAAAACGATTCAGAAAAGGGGGTGGTGATGAACAGAGTGTCTGAATTAAGCAGACCACTCTTACCCAGTCCAAAGATCAGGGCTTGATCCATCACCGTTATTTAGCTCACTGCCCCATCCCAGCTCAGAACCTGGCTATATGCAAATTAGTCTGTCGCTGGCCCAGTGCATCATGGGAACAGGGCAGACCAAACTACCAAGCCAATTCTTCACCAGAAAGAGACAAGCTTCCGGGGACCGGTTTCTGGCATTTCAGCCGTCGTCGGCCCGGCTTGCTTGAATCCTGATGGAGCAGTGAGCAAGGGACTCATGTCTGAGTATACCCTGCCACACCTATAGTGGCCAAAAACGATTCAGAAAAGGGGGTGGTGATGAACAGAGTGTCTGAATTAAGCAGACCACTCTTACCCAGTCCAAAGATCAGGGCTGGCTTGCTTGCTTGCTTGAATCCTGATGGATTTTTGTCCACCATAAGCGTGGAAGGGTATACTCAGATGTGAGTCTCTTGCTCATTGCACCATCAGGATTCAAGCAAGCCGGGCCGACGACGGCTGAAATGCCAGAAACCGGTCCCCGGAAGCTTCTTTCCTTCTCAGTATAGGAATTGGCTTGGTAGTTTGGTTTGCCCTGTTCCCATCATGCACTGGGACAGGAACAGACTAATTTGCATATAGCCAGGTTCTGAGCTGGGATGGTGCAGTGAGCTAAAAAATGGTGATGGATCAAGCGCTGATCTTTGGACTGGGTAAGAGTGGTCTGCTTAATTCAGACACTCTGTTCATCACCACCCCCTTTTCTGAATCATTTTTGTCCACCATAAGCGTGGAAGGGTATACTCAGATGTGAGTCCCTTGCTCATTGCACCATCAGGATTCAAGCAAGCCGGGCCGACGACGGCTGAAATGCCAGAAACCGGTCCCCGGAAGCTTGTTTCCTTCCCAGTATAGGAATTGGCTTGGTAGTTTGGTTTGCCCTGTTCCCATCATGCACTGGGACAGGAACAGACTAATTTGCATATAGCCAGGTTCTGAGCTGGGATGGTGCAGTGAGCTAACAAACGGTGATGGATCAAGCCCTGATCTTTGGACTGGATAAGAGTGGTCTGCTTAATTCAGACACTCTGTTCATCACCACCCCCTTTTCTGAATCATTTTTATCCACCATATGCGTGGAAGGGTATACTCAGATGTGAGTCCCTTGCTCATTGCACCATCAGGATTCAAGCAAGCTGTGCCGACGACAGCTGAAATGCCAGAAATCGGTCCCCGGAAGCTTGTTTCCTTCCCAGTATAGCAATTGGCTTGGTAGTTTGGTTTGCCCTGTTCCCATCATGCACTGGGACAGGAACAGACTAATTTGCATATAGCCAGGTTGTGAGCTGGGATGGTGCAGTGAGCTAAAAAACGGTGATGGACAAGCCCTGATCTTTGGACTGGGTAAGAGTGGTCTGCTTAATTCAGACACTCTGTTCATCACCACCCCCTTTTCTGAATCATTTTTATCCACCATAAGCGTGGAAGGGTATACTCAGATGTGAGTCCCTTGCTCATTGCACCATCAGGATTCAAGCAAGCCGGGCCGACGACGCCTGAAATGCCAGAAACCGGTCCCCGGAAGCTTGTTTCCTTCCCAGTATAGGAATTGGCTTGGTAGTTTGGTTTGCCCTGTTCCCATCATGCACGGGGACAGGAACAGACTAATTTGCATATAGCCAGGTTCTGAGCTGGGATGGTGCAGTGAGCTAAAAAACTCTGATGGATCAAGCCCTGATCTTTGGACTGGGTAAGAGTGGTCTGCTTAATTCAGACACTCTGTTCATCACCACCCCCTTTTCTGAATCATCTCTGTTCTGTATGGAGCAGAGTTCTGGGGCTTCAGTAACCTGGATCCCCTAAAGGTGGCTCAAAATAAATTTCTTAGGGCGGCAATTGGACTACCGAAATCATCTCCGCGCATGCCGCTTTTGTATGACCTAGGGTGCCAACCAGTGGAAGACCTAGCGAGATTCAGACCTCTAGCATTTTGGTGGCGTTTGTGGACTACACCTGAGCTGCTGCTCTACGCCAAAGCATGCCTAGAGGTAAGGAATTTTCTGGGCTCTGATAAATTAGGATGGTTCAAAGGGGTAAGATCCACTCTGTGCGCCATGGGAATTGGTGAATTATGGCAATACCCTGACTCGGCCACCTTTCCACCCAAAAAGGAGCTGAGAAATTTATACTGGGAATGGGTTGTTGGTAAAAGACACTCGGAAATGACAGGAAGTTCTTTAACAACGACATTTGTTCTCTTGAAGAATGTCTCTTCCTTTGAAATGTACTGGGATGTCATCACCAAGCCCCAGGATCGCAAACTTTTCCATCAACTGAGAGTTGGCTCGTTACCACTGAGGTGCCTAACTACATCATGGGGTAAGGGAGGGCCAGAGCACTGTCCACTGTGTATCAGGCAGGGTGAAAGTGTGTGTCATTTTCTTTTTGTTTGCCCCCTGTATGCTGCCCCTAGGAAGAAGTGGCTTCGTCCACTATGTAGAAGCCTGGGCACTCGTTCAGCATCCATAGCCTGTAGGATCCTAAAATCTGATCTATCGCCCTTGATAGTAATAGGGTTTGCAAAATACCTAGGTTGGGCTTGGACTCTACGCTTGAGGTTGCTTAACTCACACTAAGTTCCCAGTTAATTCAGCAATAAGGTCCTAACTAGACTGTGTCATTTGGTATTAACTGTCTTTTTTCTATCATGTTTAATTTTTAACTTTGCAAATGAAGTCATGTATAAATGATTTAATTCTGTCTTAGTTCATGTTTTTAACTTCACATTAAGTTATTTTTTTAAACAAATTGCCGTGCACTTTAGAAATGAAGATATAATGTTGGATGTGTAGCATGTCTTTTAAGATGAATAATCGAATAAAGACTTATTTTGACTTGACTTGACTATCTATCACTCTGTCTATCTATCTATCTATCTATCTATCTATCTGTCGCCTTCACTCTATCTAGTGCCCTCATTCTATCTATCTATCTGTCTATCTATCTATCGCCCTCAAGCTATCTGTCTATCTATCGCCATCACTCTATCTATCGATCGCCCTCACTCTATCTGTCTCTCTATATACCGCCCTGACTCTATCTATCTATCTATCGCCCTTACTCTATCTCTCTATTGCCCTCACTCTATCTATCTATCGCCCTCACTCTATCTATCTATCGCCCTCGCTCTATCTATCTATCACCCTCCCTTAATCTATCACCCACACTCTATCTATCTATCGCACTCACTCTATCTACCTATCGCATCACCACAGCATCACTCAGAGGCACCACAACATCACTATGCGCTACCACAGCATCACTGAACGCCACAGCATCACTCGTCACCACCACATCACTCAGCACCAACACAGCATCAATCTGTGCAACCATTCAACAACAACTGGTTCAAATATGTTCTTTCAATGTTTCAAGCTTTATTACAAATGTCACAAAAAGATGTTAATATTTCACTTCTGTTCTTGGATTTTCGTCACAATAAAATACACTGAACATAATCATCACAAAAGTTATTTACAAAAGTTTAAGCTATTGCCCTTATAAATTACAATAACTTTTATTTAAGTATTAATTATTTAAAAAAAATAAAAGCCATTGTTATTAGTAATATCAATACATCTAAGTCACGTAAATACAACACATATTGCATTACAAATGCTATAGGTGTCACATTTGCGAAAGTTAAAACTATTGGCATTGTAAATGACAAAGCTATTAATTTCGCTATTTTCAAAACCAACACATAAATAAAAAATTTGTCATTTAGAATACCAATAGCTCAAACGTTACTAATGCGAGACCTATTGCATTGCAAATGCTTGTTTTATTTCCCTTGCTCATTTATTGGAACTCAGAATATACAAGAGTAGCCAGCATCTAAATAACACCCAACGAGCAGTCAGTGGCCTAGAATGAGCATCTTTATGTCACCCCAATACTCGAGTGAACGCCCACTTTCATTCCTCTGGTCGCATTCCATTCCATGATTTTATAACTTCTATGTGTCACTGCAGACAGAGACAATCCTAGGCAGATCAGTCTTGGCCCTTTGATATTTCATCCCTCACTCTAACATCCTCCGCGCTCTCCTAACTCGGGGCGCGTGCTCAGCATTTTATCAGAAATACTGCAAGTTTGATCCAGATCAATACTGTTTAGAACTGTTTTTGAATTTGTCAATATAAGTTGATAAACATTTACATCCGGCTATCGTGGTCCTACTGGCTTGCTTAATTTCTTCTACATGTGCAGGCCACGTACTATGAATCTAGCGGCACAGGCTCCGCATTTCATGCACAACAATTAGCACCTTTGATATGAGTATCGAAACTGTCCATTTTTAGAAGCACGAAGGGCTCGATGCACAAACGTGCTTCTGGGAGCAGGTGTGACGCGCTCTTGGAGTGATCGGACATATATTTTGAATTTCCTGAAGTGAAGTCACCCCTACTGGTGCTTTTTCATCGGGCCCTGGGCGCCAGGCTCTGGCGAGGCCCATGAATGACCCTTTTTGTCCCTTTGGACTCGCCGTGCTGCCCTGCCTTGCAGACACAGAGTGTGCATGGCACACTGGCCTCACCCCTCCGTGCTACCCCCTCCAGATGTGCGGTCAGAAGTGTCTGATGCAGACAGGAGGCGCCAGCCGCTCCCGTGGGACCCCCGGGCAAGGACTCGACCACCGAACCCAGGCTCGGCTAATCCGATCTGGGAGCATCTCAATCAAATTACACAAAATGCAGCAGGCGAGGGGGGCGTGGCGCAACCGACGAGGGGCGTGGGTGTATCCCTTCGATAGGTAAGGGCTTCAGTGCCTCGTCTGGGCTAGGAAGCGCTATATAGATGCAATTACAATTACTTTAGGTGTTTTATAGGCCACCAGGATTCACCCAACAGCTTTCAGACTCTGAACAACAAAGAAAAAGAAACACCTTTACAATTTAGAAAATACCTGATTCAGCAAAGAAGCATATACACAGAGCCTTAAACTTCAGTTTAAATGTACTTTAAAAAAAAGTAATATGTTATGTAATTTTATATCGCGCGATCTTGACCCTGTATCAGGGATCAGAGCGCTTTACATAGCACCAGTTACGTTACATGAGGACACACTTTCATTTTTGTTAGGCACGGGGAGATTAACAGCCAGATGCATCAACGGAAAATCTGCTCGCAAAGGGCCAGATTCTGAGAATCTGGCCCTTTGCGAGGGCAATTTTTGCATTTGGGATTCATCAACCCAAATGCAAAAATCGCAAATTGCGAAATCGCTAAATTGCGAGGAATTGCATTTAAGGAATCTCTATTTGAGATTCCTTAAATGCAATTCATGAACCATTTTAGAATTGCGAAATCGCAATTTTTGGCCGCTATTTACCGCGAAGTCTGACTTCGTGGTAAATAGCGAAAACTTAGAAAAATGCACTTTAGTGCATTTTTCTAAGTTGTATGTTACACACACACACATGTCCTTTGGACATGTGTGTGCGCAACATCTGTCTACATTTTAATTTCAGAGGTGCTACAGGGTGTCCTTTCGACGCCCCTGGCACCCTTGAAATCACATCCTTATTTGCGATTAGCAATTTGCTAATCGCAAATAAGGAAGCTGTAGAAATCGCAAATAATATTGCGATTTCTACAAGAATCCCGTTTTGCGAGTCTTTAATAGCAATTCCTTAATAATCGCTATTAAGGACTCGCCAAACAGGACAATGATGAATCTGATAGTTAGTGATTTGCGCAGAATCACAGGACGTTCAGTGTCATTGCCGAGATTCGACCCCGGTTCCCCAGGTCCGAGGTCGACCAACCTAGCGGTTAGGCCACCTCCTCTCCCCAACTTTCTCAACCAAATCATTCAAAAGCCATTTGTAAAGTGCACAGAGACCACAATAGAGGTGTCCCGGTGCTGGAAGCGAGACTGAAGAAAAGGCCGGCCAGCTAGACCAGGCCTGACAAAGAGACAAGTTTTTAAGTCTTTCCTGAAACCCCGTTCTGTCTCTATCAGGCGAAGGTGGATCGGCGGAGCCTTCCAGAGCTCAGCCATCCTTCCCGAGAAGGACCTGGCACCTTGTCGAGTTTTGATATATATTGGAATACGGAGGGTTCGTAGATGGTTAGATCTCAGGGTACCCTCCTGTTGGTATCAGCGGAGCCTCTGACTGAGATAACGTGGCCCTGAGCCCCTTAAGGCAAATGTCAGAGCCTTAAACTCTATCCTTTTGGCCACAGGGACCCAGTGGAGCTGCCTCAGATGGGGAGAAATATGATGTTGTATAGGGGACCCATTGAACGATCCTCGCCGCCACGTTCTGGATTATCTGCAATCTGTGAGTAAAATAGGCTGGAAGCCCAAGTACAGACTGTTGGCATACTCCAAACGAGAGGTCACCAGTGCGTGGACAGTCATCTTGCATCTCTCCTCCCGAGAAAACACATAATAGCTTTCTGATCGATCTAAACTTTGTGAAGCAAGATGAAGCGATCTGCCGGATTTGTGCCGTAAAGGGGAGGTCAGTATCCATCCTGAATCCTGATTTCTCGCCAAGGCAGCCAGGATTCGCGGTGGATTGAGCTCAGCAGGCCACCAAAGACGGGATGAGGGATGCTCCGCCTGACCAAAGAACAGAACCTCCGTCTTATCTGCACCAAGTTTTAGAAAATTGCCATTCATCTAATTTGAAATATGTTTCAGGCACTCCTTGAACTTATGGAAGGAAGCAACGGAGTGTTCTTTAAAAGAAAATGAGTGTCATCAGCGTAGGAAACTACCTTCACGCCCCATGATTCAATAAGAGTCTCCAAAGGGGCTGGATATAGATTGAAAAGCAACATGCTCAGGGCCGAGCCCTGTGGCACTGCGCAAACCAGTGGTTTGGATGTGAATGAAAAGGTCGAAGGAAGACACTTTGAGAGCGGTCTTCTAAGAAGGACTGCAGCCAGGCCCGGACTGGCCGTTGCAGGCACCGGGCAATCCCCCGGTGCACCGCAAGGGGGGGGGGGCGGTTTTGGGCCCTGGGGGCTGTTTTTGTTACAGGCCGTTTTTGCAGCATAACAAAAATCGTAACAAAATCGGCCGAAAACCGGCCCCGCCAAAGAGCTCGGACGCAACCCCAGGGGGCCGGCCGAGCACTTTGCCAGGGTTGGTTTTGGTTCTCAGTTCGGCCCTGACTTCAGCCAGTATAGCACCGTCCCCTGAAAGCCTAGGTGACTTAAACTCTTCAGCAGAGTCAGATGTACTACCGTATCAAACGCTGCCGACAGGTCTAAAAGTACTTTCATAGCAGGCGCGCCTCAGTCCAGCAACGCTCTGTTTCGGATACTTCCAGTAATGCAGTCTCCGTGCTATATACAGCTCGGAACCCTGATTGAGAGTCGTGGAGTAAGCCGTTGACTTCTAAAAAGTCAGCTAACTGTCGCTGAGCCAACTTCTCTAAACGTTTAGTGGGTGTTGACAGCAGGAAAATGGGTTTAAAATCGCTGAGCCCTCCTGGATCAGAGTTTGGCTTTTCGATCAGTGGTAGCCGGAACGCCTGTTTTCATGATGCCGGAAAAATGCCTGTTTTCAAAGAAGAGTTCCAAATCTGATTCAATATTGGGTTTAACCAAGAGGCCGTCAAACGGAAAAATTGAGGTGGACAAGGATCCCCCGTGAACCAAACATGCACTTCAGGAGTCCCACAAGCGAGTCCTATATAGATATTGGAAATAATTTAGAAAAGGAGACATGGGGGCTGATAAGAGATGGCTGCTGTTTAGCGACAGGTCCAGCATCCGGCGGAAATGAGGAGTAAAGCTTTTGAAATTTTCGCTCAAAGAAATCCGACAGGCTCCTGCAGAGAGCAGGGAAAGAGCGAAAGGCGCTGTCCATCGCTGCAGGAGTGGTAAAGGATTTTACAATAAAGATTTCTTCAGAGGAGTTCTCTGAACTCTCAATACGTCTTGCAAAATATTCCCTCCTCTTAGGCCGCATCAATTTGTGGACTTTTTCAGATCCTCCTTGTAGACGCTTTTTGCTGCAGGGTTGTAAGTCTTTCTCCAGCAGCGCTCCAGCCTCTTACACAGGGTCTTCTTAGCTATAAGTTCCACCAAGAACCAAGGGACCGATGGTTTAGTTCGGGTAGCTGTGACTGTCTTTAAAGGGGCGATTGTATCTAAAGCATTCGTGATCCATGGATTGAATTTGGATGAGCCGCTATCGGGGGTGCAAGGCTGCTGGAAGGGCCGGCCCCAAGGTCTCTTTTGTAACTTTCCTCCAGTTCCTCCTTATTTCTGTGTTTTTTCTGCTTATTGATAGGTTAGAATCTAAAGTAAAGCTGAAAGGGATAAGAAAGTGATCCGTCCATATCAGGCGGAAAGGGGCCTCGGTTCTAAAATTTTGGATATTTTGGAAACTTAAGTCCAAATGGTGGCACTATGAGCCGGTGAGGTTACAGAGCGAGTGAGGTTCAAACCATCTAAGGTCAGAGTTAGCTGAGAAGCCTGGGGGCAGTTTGGGACATCGGCACCCAAGTTAAAACCTCCCAGGACTGTAAAATTGGCGTAGTGTAACGTCAACTGGGCAGTAATAATAATCCACATTTGTAAAGCGCACAATCACCCGTAAGGGTCTCTAGGCGCTAGGGGCCGTCTGGAAGATTAAGCAAGCTATTGCCCAGAGTCGCATGGTGCTGGGCTAACCTGCCGCCGGAGCCGGGGATCGAACCGTGGTCCCCAGATTCCAGCGTCAGTCGCCCTGGCCGCGGCGCCACACTTCTCCCACCAATAGTGTCGCATAGTTCTGGCATACAGCTGTTGGGCAATCAGGTGGGCTATAGAGCAACAAAACAGCGGAGGAGAATGAAGGTGAGAGTTGGATACAAAAGACCAAGCCCTCACTATTACCTATTTGTCCCCACATGTCATTTAGCGCGATGGCAACACCTCCCCCACCCTATCTCCTCTCCGATTGGCGCACACAATCTGAAATTCGGGGGTGGGGGGTGGGGGGAGATAGCCAAGGCCAGATCAGGGTTGGAGCCTTCCTTCTGCCAAGTTTCTGTAAGAAACATTAGGTCTCAGGTGGTATCCGATGCAGATTCTATGCAGCCATGGAGAATATTTACATGGGGGGGGGGTGATGTGGCGTTAATTGAAATTATGGAACCAGGGGCCATATTATCAAGAAAGGGCGATACATTAACGCCACTTTTATCGGCAGGAAACTGCTGCTAAAGCGGCGATAATGGGCTTGATAATATGGCTTTGTGAAGTCCCATAGCAGCCCAGGTTAACACCAGAACCTGGGCTTCTATGGGAATTCTCAAGGGCATATTATCAAGCCCATTATTGCCGCTTTAGCGGCAGTTTCCTGAGGATAAAAGCTGCGATAATGTATCGCCCTTTCTTGATAATATGGCCCCGGGTTCGAGTCTCGGCCTCGCTCAACGTCCTGGGACTCTACACACATCACTTATTGTCCCCGGGCCTGAAAGAAAAAATATTGTGCCCTTGTGTAACGTAACCAGTGCTCATGGAAAGCGCTCCAATGACTTTGGGTCTATTCTGCACCATATAAAACTGCAAAAAAAAGGTATATATTATAGCAAAAACATTCAGTTTGCTGGAAATTCTTCTGTGATTTCTTTACATAAAAAGAAAACCTTTTTTGAGTGTAAATGTACGTCTACGGCTGAAAATGCCTTCTTGAATCAGACGTAACTGGTTGAGTGAGCCGAGCATTGTGAGCTGGCGGCCTCCGCCCGTTTCTCCCTCCAATCTATGTCTTCTCAGGACTACAAACTTTAAGTAAAATATCACAGAATGGACAACCCAACCAACACAGTAACCAGTTACGTGGACTGTGATCAGAGCCACTGGAATGATGCAATTATGCGGCAGCTGCAATTTCCACATAATTATATGTTTGCCGCATTTGCCACATAATCCATCAACTGCCGCATAATCTGCAGATTTAAACAAAAAACTAATTTTGTTTCTATTTCAACTGCATCAAAAGATACTAAAAACGGAGTGACATGTGCACAAAGTGGAAGGCCCTCTGCACAGCTGGACTGGTCACCTTTCTGTTGTTTATTACTATATTTTGGTGCTAAACAAGTACTTATGAGGTACAACCAATGTCCAGACAGAGTTAATAATTTTAAAAATAACACAATAATTAAGTAACACTATTACAAAATGTGCTGCATTATGCCACATAATTTGCCTTTTCTTGCCGCATAATTTACTCCACCCTGCCACAAAATGTGGTCCTCTCTTCCCACATCATTCCAGTGGCAATGACTATGATCATTAGAAATGAATGGACCTGCCAGTTTACTGGAAGTCATAAATTGTGTGCCTGTCTCTGACAGCGCTTCATCCACCTCTCTGCTAAGCGCTGCATCCCATCCCACACGTCTTCATCCACCACCCTGTGGCGCTAGGAGTGGCGTCGCAGCGCCATCACCGCCCCCAAACGCAGAACGCGCCCACCTCATTGTAAGCACTGAATTTAATTTCACTTTGACTTTGTCAATATCTTGACAGCTGTGTTCCTCCTTCAAACCCCCGGCCATTGCTCTGTGCACTCTGCTGAGAGGCCAATGATTGGATGAGCATGCATTTTGAACACTTTTTTGACGCACTGACAGGCCCTGAGAGAAACTCGCCCTGCCTTGAGCCTCTCAGTCGTGTCACTCGGCAAACAGTAATATGCTACACAAAAAATACAAACAGAACATCCTAGACACCGCTAGCACTGTTACGGGACGCAAGAGACGTAAAACAACCAGACAGAGGACCAGAACTATATCTATACCACGGATTACTCTAGCATTTTTCTTTTTACATTCACTGTTCAGAGATGAGTCAGTGTTGTTCTTATTACATTTAAGGATATGAATATAGGGTCCGACATGGACCCGTTTGGATGCCTGAATTTAATTATGACTGGGTCTGAGATCCGGAAGGACCCGGCTCACTTAAAGCTCTGCTTGTTGTGGGTTTTTTTTCCCCTTGACCTCCATTAAAATTTGTTGGGCGAAAATACAGATGTTGGTGGTTCCCACCTGCAACCAGTGGCTGAGATGAAGTCCTGAAGACAGGTTTCCTCAGAGGAGGGAGGGGGGAGGGGGAAAGGAAGGAAGACATTTGGTGATAGTTTATGAAAAACATGAAAAAAACATGAAACAACCATCTGTGCGAAGAGAAGAGCACGTGGAAAATTCCGGGAGGGGGGAAAGGGGAAGTTCAATTCTTAATTATGAAAGAGGGCGCACACACCTGCCAGTGCCCTCCTCCCCCCAGGCAGGTGTCTGCTGGTGCTGTCCCCCCCCCCTGCCCTGCAGTCTGTCATCCATCACTGCTGGGGGTGGCACACCCCCACCAGCAGCCGGAGCGCCCCCACGGCCCCGGGCAGTGCCCTCCACTGGGGGACGGTCTTATTAAGGCCCTGCTGCTCCAGCAGCGGGGGTGGGGGGGGGGGGGAGGATAGGGGGGGGCGGGGGCCCCAGCTGCAGGGACCCTCCATACGTCATCCCATGTACAAGTGCAAACCCAGGCGCGGCCATAATGCGGTTTGTCCCAGACTCGAGGCGCCACGGGCGGTAATGAGCTGCGCCTGCTGGGGGGGGGGGGCGGGGGCGGCGCAGGGGCGGCCGCCCCTCTCTCCGCCCCAATTGTTTACCCGTTTTCATGGCAATAGGAAACAAGACAGCCAGGGACATGAAGAATTTGGGGGGGGGCCCTGTTCAGAGCAGCTTTCAATTTATGAGACCCAGTTTCAACTCTTTGGCCGGGTCACTCGTCCAAATTCTAAACGTGTTTACATCTAATATTCAGGAATAGCGACTTGTGTTTTCAATATACAGCAGCTCAATAATACTACTGCACTTACAGCCAGATTCATCAAGCGAAATGCGCTCGCAAAAGGGCCAGATTCTGAGAATCTGGCCCTTTGCGAGCGCAATTTTTAGGTCTCATGACCTATCAATGCGCATGCGCATTGAGAGAAGCGAGACTATAGGGCTTTAAACAAAGTTTACCTAACTGTGGCGATTTGGTGCTGTGCCCGTGGCTTTTAGGTCAATGCGCAAGCGCATTGACCTAAAATGCGCGTGCACATCACCAAATCGCCGTCTGTTCCCTCAGCCGCACTCCTCCCACACCTTTGAAGTGAAGCTTAGCTTCACTTCAAAGGCCCCGGCTGCTTCACACCCTCATGCCGCTCTCCCCGCTCCGCCCCCTCCCCTGCCCGCCGTGTGCATTTCTCCTCCCCCCCCCCTCCCCACAGCAATGCCCTCCGTCTTGTTTCCTTTCTTGTTTTTCTTTCAGGTGAGATATCTTTTCCATCATTTGCGATAATACAGTTCTCATATGCATTTTTTAATTATTAGCAGCATATACACAGGCGCCCCTTCGGCGCTTTTGCTCTCAACCCTACTATCCTGTCAGCCGCATCTCTATAAGTTACTCGAAGCATGGCCTGACATGTGCACAGCTTATTCCGGCACCACCATCCTGCCAGACGCTTCTGCTTTGTTCGCCCACCGCATGGCCCTATTTGTGCACATTTTACTTTCGTGCATACCCTTACCCGCAGCCTCTCCTTCCCCACTTCTGCCTTTTCGGGTCTCGCGCTCACCGCAGACCCCTTCACATGGCTCACACCCACCTTTTTTTCAGGTTACCATGCCATTCCCCACCTATCCCCCAGTCATTTCCGGGTAGGACGCGTGCACCCAGTGGACTCTCGGCCTTGGCCCGCTTATTCTGCCAGCCGCTTCTGCTTTGGTCGCCCACCGCATGGCCCCATTTGTGCACATTCACTTTCGTGCACACCCTTACCCACAGCCTCTCCTTCCCGACTTCTGCCTTTTCGGGTCTCACACTCACCGCAGACCCCTTCACATGGCTCACACCCACATTTTTTTCAGGTTACCATGCCAGGTTACCTCACTCACCCTCAACCCCTCACCCTCACTCCCTCACCCTCACCCTCACTCACCCTCAACCCCTCACCCTCACTCACCCAACCCCTCACCCTCACTCACCCCACCACCCTCACCCCACTCACCCCCTCACCCTCACACACCCTCACACACCCTCACCCCACTCACCCACCCCACCACCCCACCACACACCCACCACCCCTCACCCTCACCACCCACACCCACCCTCACCTCACCACCCACAACCCCTCACCCCACTCACCCCACTCACCCTCAACCCCCCACCCTCACTCACCCCACCCACCCTCACCCTCACTCACCCTCAACCCCTCACCCACACTCACCCTCAACCCCTCACCCTCACCCTCACTCACCCTCAACCCCTCACCCTCAACCCCTCACTCACCCTCACTCACCCTCAACCCCTCACCCTCACTCAACCCTCAACCCCCACCTCACCTCACTCCCCCTCAACCCCTCACCCTCAACCCCTCACTCACCCTCACTCTCACTCACCCCTCACCACCTCACCCCTCACCCTCACTCACCCTCACCCTCACTCACCCTCAACCCCCACCCTCACTCACCCCACTCACCCTCAACCCCTCACCCTCACTCACCCTCAACCCCTCACCCTCACTCACCCTCAACCCCTCACCCTCACTCACCCTCACCCTCACTCACCCTCAACCCTCACCCTCAACCCCTCACCCTCAACCCCTCACCCTCAACCCCTCACCCTCACTCACCCTCAACCCCTCACTCACCCTCAACCCCTCACCCTCACTCACCCACCCTCACCCTCACTCCCCCTCAACCCCTCACCTCACTCACCCTCACCCTCACTCACCCACACTCACCTCACCTCACTCACCTCACCCTCCACTCACCCTCACTCACCCTCACCCTCACTCACCCTCACTCACCCTCACCCTCACTCACCCTCACCCTCACTCACCCTCACTCACCCTCACCCTCACTCACCCTCACCCTCACTCACCCTCAACCCCTCACCCTCACTCACCCTCACTCACCCTCACCCTCACTCACCCTCAACCCCTCATCCTCACTCACCCTCAACCCTCACCCTCACTCACCCTCAACCCCTCACCCTCAACCCCTCACTCACCCTCACTCTCACTCACCCTCACTCACCCTCAACCCCTCACCCTCACCCTCACTCACCCTCACTCACCCTCACCCTCACTCACCCTCAACCCCTCACCCTCACTCACCCTCACCCTCACTCACCCTCAACCCCTCACCCTCACTCACCCTCAACCCCTCACCCTCCCTCACCCTCACCCTCACCCTCCCTCACCCTCACTCACCCTCACTCACCCTCACTCACCCTCACCCTCACTCACCCTCACTCACCCTCAACCCCTCACCCTCACTCACCCTCACCCACCCTCACCCTCACTCGCCCCTCAAACCCTCACCCTCACTCACCCTCAACCCCTCACCCTCACTCACCCTCAACCCCTCACCCCTCAACCCCTCACCTCACCCTCACTCTCACTCACCCTCACTCACCCTCAACCCCTCACCCTCACTCACCCTCACCCTCACTCACCCTCACCCTCACTCACCTCAAGCCCTCACCCTCACTCACCCTCACCATCACCCTCACTCACCCTCAACCCCTCACCCT